>NW_027288658.1:0-105044 GCF_037038585.1 Patagioenas fasciata | reverse complement strand
TCATTCAGAAGTGGCTCTGTGGAGACGTCTGCATAGAGGCAGCTGTCAGAACACGCACACTCGATTGTTCACCAAAACATATGCAGACGCGTCCTTAGCCTGTAGATTTGGATGCACAGAGTTCCCTGTGTTCGCAAGAGACAAGGGAATCGCGTCTGTGCGCACAGAAGCAATAGCGGACCGTTTCCCTCGGAAGTGAACGCGAAAGAGCCGTCTATATACTCGCAGACACGCGAACGTGCCTCAATGCGGTCACAGAGGCAGCAGCTTTTGCACAGATGCTCCTGGTGATTCTGGCACTTTCCAGGCACACTCCTGAAAGTCGCGCACACTGCTGTTCACTCGCTAAACGACCTCTTGGGAAACACGTCTCCGGTCGACGGACCGCTCAGATTGCTTCTCGTGTAACTGTGAACTGTGTCAGCGCAGGGAATCCGTCTCTGTTGAGCAGATGTCAATCCTGCCTCGCTTTTGCTTTGTTGCCTCTACCAAGATGATTTCCCGTTTTCTCTCTTCACTGGAGCAGGCAGACACAGCCAACGCACATCAAGTGTCAAGAGACACGCTCTGCTGAGCTCAACGCTTGTGCAGATGCACATGTGCGACGAAGTCAACACACGTGCTTGTGGAGAGAAAGAAAGGGACTCCCAGGCGTGTGGAGCGACGGGGAGAAAGAGCGGGCGCTGAGGAACACAGTTTCAAACAGACTGTCTCCACACAAAACAGGCACCTGTCTGCAGGTATCCTAGATCTTGATTCTTGAACTTGAGGAAACACGCGTCTGAGCAAAACTCCCAAACGCTTCCAGGAAAGACACAGGCTCTCCCACAAGCACACAAGTGTTTGCCCTCAGCTATAGATCAGGGACAAGCCTGTGAAGAGCAACCAAAGAGCTCGTCCGTCTTTCTCTCAGTAGATGGGAGTAGGCGCGCTTGCGGATGTGTGCGTGTGTGTGGCCACGCGTTTGCTTAGGCATCAGTGTGTGAAAAGGTAGGTGCTTTTCTCTAGCTGCGTGTGCGTGCACGTGGTGCTGGGTGCACATCCCTGGGTGCTCGTGGAAAGGTTTCTGCATGGTTTTCGCTGAGGAATCGTGTGTGTGCACATGGACAAAGAGAAGGCGCAGCAACCAGGTTCCAGCGCCGAAGAAGGCAAAAGGCGAGGTTTCCGGCGCTATCTCCTTCTCTCCCCAGAGCTAGTCGCGCAAAGCAAGCCGCTAAGCGGCGACCGGCAAGAGAGCTACAACGAAGCATGCCGAACGGAGAAAATAGCAGCAGCTCATCTGTTCACACCTTGTTTCTGCATGTGCTTGAACGCCAAGACGTTCGCGCTTCTGTGAGATGAAAGACGTCCTTCTGCATATGTGGTTGCTCACACCGGTGCACTTGTTAGTGTATCCATTCAGTCCTGGGCTGCGGGGCATTCAGAAGTGGCTCTGTGGAGACGTCTGCATAGAGGCAGCTGTCAGAACACGCACACTCGATTGTTCACCAAAACATATGCAGACGCGTCCTTAGCCTGTAGATTTGGATGCACAGAGTTCCCTGTGTTCGCAAGAGACAAGGGAATCGCGTCTGTGCGCACAGAAGCAATAGCGGACCGTTTCCCTCGGAAGTGAACGCGAAAGAGCCGTCTATATACTCGCAGACACGCGAACGTGCCTCAATGCGGTCACAGAGGCAGCAGCTTTTGCACAGATGCTCCTGGTGATTCTGGCACTTTCCAGGCACACTCCTGAAAGTCGCGCACACTGCTGTTCACTCGCTAAACGACCTCTTGGGAAACACGTCTCCGGTCGACGGACCGCTCAGATTGCTTCTCGTGTAACTGTGAACTGTGTCAGCGCAGGGAATCCGTCTCTGTTGAGCAGATGTCAATCCTGCCTCGCTTTTGCTTTGTTGCCTCTACCAAGATGATTTCCCGTTTCTCTCTTCACTGGAGCAGGCAGACACAGCCAACGCACATCAAGTGTCAAGAGACACGCTCTGCTGAGCTCAACGCTTGTGCAGATGCACATGTGCGACGAAGTCAACACACGTGCTTGTGGAGAGAAAGAAAGGGACTCCCAGGCGTGTGGAGCGACGGGGGAGAAAGAGCGGGCGCTGAGGAACACAGTTTCAAACAGACTGTCTCCACACAAACAGGCACCTGTCTGCAGGTATCCTAGATCTTGATTCTTGAACTTGAGGAAACACGCGTCTGAGCAAAACTCCCAAACGCTTCCAGGAAAGACACAGGCTCTCCCACAAGCACACAAGTGTTTGCCCTCAGCTATAGATCAGGGACAAGCCTGTGAAGAGCAACCAAAGAGCTCGTCCGTCTTTCCCTCAATAGATGGGAGTAGGCGCGCTTGCGGATGTGTGCGTGTGTGTGGCCACGCGTTTGCTTAGGCATCAGTGTGTGAAAAGGTAGGTGCTTTTCTCTAGCTGCGTGTGCGTGCACGTGGTGCTGGGTGCACATCCCTGGGTGCTCGTGGAAAGGTTTCTGCATGGTTTTCGCTGAGGAATCGTGTGTGTGCACATGGACAAAGAGAAGGCGCAGCAACCAGGTTCCAGCGCCGAAGAAGGCAAAAGGCGAGGTTTCCGGCGCTATCTCCTTCTCTCCCCAGAGCTAGTCGCGCAAAGCAAGCCGCTAAGCCGGCGACCGGCAAGAGAGCTACAACGAAGCATGCCGAACGGAGAAAATAGCAGCAGCTCATCTGTTCACACCTTGTTTCTGCCATGTGCTTGAACGCCAAGACGTTCGCGCTTCTGTGAGATGAAAGACGTCCTTCTGCATATGTGGTTGCTCACACCGGTGCACTTGTTAGTGTATCCATTCAGTCCTGGGCTGCGGGGCATTCAGAAGTGGCTCTGTGGAGACGTCTGCATAGAGGCAGCTGTCAGAACACGCACACTCGATTGTTCACCAAAACATATGCAGACGCGTCCTTAGCCTGTAGATTTGGATGCACAGAGTTCCCTGTGTTCGCAAGAGACAAGGGAATCGCGTCTGTGCGCACAGAAGCAATAGCGGACCGTTTCCCTCGGAGTGAACGCGAAAGAGCCGTCTATATACTCGCAGACACGCGAACGTGCCTCAATGCGGTCACAGAGGCAGCAGCTTTTGCACAGATGCTCCTGGTGATTCTGGCACTTTCCAGGCACACTCCTGAAAGTCGCGCACACTGCTGTTCACTCGCTAAACGACCTCTTGGGAAACACGTCTCCGGTCGACGGACCGCTCAGATTGCTTCTCGTGTAACTGTGAACTGTGTCAGCGCAGGGAATCCGTCTCTGTTGAGCAGATGTCAATCCTGCCTCGCTTTTGCTTTGTTGCCTCTACCAAGATGATTTCCCGTTTCTCTCTTCACTGGAGCAGGCAGACACAGCCAACGCACATCAAGTGTCAAGAGACACGCTCTGCTGAGCTCAACGCTTGTGCAGATGCACATGTGCGACGAAGTCAACACACGTGCTTGTGGAGAGAAAGAAAGGGACTCCCAGGCGTGTGGAGCGACGGGGAGAAAGAGCGGGCGCTGAGGAACACAGTTTCAAACAGACTGTCTCCACACAAACAGGCACCTGTCTGCAGGTATCCTAGATCTTGATTCTTGAACTTGAGGAAACACGCGTCTGAGCAAAACTCCCAAACGCTTCCAGGAAAGACACAGGCTCTCCCACAAGCACACAAGTGTTTGCCCTCAGCTATAGATCAGGGACAAGCCTGTGAAGAGCAACCAAAGAGCTCGTCCGTCTTTCTCTCAGTAGATGGGAGTAGGCGCGCTTGCGGATGTGTGCGTGTGTGTGGCCACGCGTTTGCTTAGGCATCAGTGTGTGAAAAGGTAGGTGCTTTTCTCTAGCTGCGTGTGCGTGCACGTGGTGCTGGGTGCACATCCCTGGGTGCTCGTGGAAAGGTTTCTGCATGGTTTTCGCTGAGGAATCGTGTGTGTGCACATGGACAAAGAGAAGGCGCAGCAACCAGGTTCCAGCGCCGAAGAAGGCAAAAGGCGAGGTTTCCGGCGCTATCTCCTTCTCTCCCCAGAGCTAGTCGCGCAAAGCAAGCCGCTAAGCCGGCGACCGGCAAGAGAGCTACAACGAAGCATGCCGAACGGAGAAAATAGCAGCAGCTCATCTGTTCACACCTTGTTTCTGCCATGTGCTTGAACGCCAAGACGTTCGCGCTTCTGTGAGATGAAAGACGTCCTTCTGCATATGTGGTTGCTCACACCGGTGCACTTGTTAGTGTATCCATTCAGTCCTGGGCTGCGGGGCATTCAGAAGTGGCTCTGTGGAGACGTCTGCATAGAGGCAGCTGTCAGAACACGCACACTCGATTGTTCACCAAAACATATGCAGACGCGTCCTTAGCCTGTAGATTTGGATGCACAGAGTTCCCTGTGTTCGCAAGAGACAAGGGAATCGCGTCTGTGCGCACAGAAGCAATAGCGGACCGTTTCCCTCGGAGTGAACGCGAAAGAGCCGTCTATATACTCGCAGACACGCGAACGTGCCTCAATGCGGTCACAGAGGCAGCAGCTTTTGCACAGATGCTCCTGGTGATTCTGGCACTTTCCAGGCACACTCCTGAAAGTCGCGCACACTGCTGTTCACTCGCTAAACGACCTCTTGGGAAACACGTCTCCGGTCGACGGACCGCTCAGATTGCTTCTCGTGTAACTGTGAACTGTGTCAGCGCAGGGAATCCGTCTCTGTTGAGCAGATGTCAATCCTGCCTCGCTTTTGCTTTGTTGCCTCTACCAAGATGATTTCCCGTTTCTCTCTTCACTGGAGCAGGCAGACACAGCCAACGCACATCAAGTGTCAAGAGACACGCTCTGCTGAGCTCAACGCTTGTGCAGATGCACATGTGCGACGAAGTCAACACACGTGCTTGTGGAGAGAAAGAAAGGGACTCCCAGGCGTGTGGAGCGACGGGGAGAAAGAGCGGGCGCTGAGGAACACAGTTTCAAACAGACTGTCTCCACACAAACAGGCACCTGTCTGCAGGTATCCTAGATCTTGATTCTTGAACTTGAGGAAACACGCGTCTGAGCAAAACTCCCAAACGCTTCCAGGAAAGACACAGGCTCTCCCACAAGCACACAAGTGTTTGCCCTCAGCTATAGATCAGGGACAAGCCTGTGAAGAGCAACCAAAGAGCTCGTCCGTCTTTCTCTCAGTAGATGGGAGTAGGCGCGCTTGCGGATGTGTGCGTGTGTGTGGCCACGCGTTTGCTTAGGCATCAGTGTGTGAAAAGGTAGGTGCTTTTCTCTAGCTGCGTGTGCGTGCACGTGGTGCTGGGTGCACATCCCTGGGTGCTCGTGGAAAGGTTTCTGCATGGTTTTCGCTGAGGAATCGTGTGTGTGCACATGGACAAAGAGAAGGCGCAGCAACCAGGTTCCAGCGCCGAAGAAGGCAAAAGGCGAGGTTTCCGGCGCTATCTCCTTCTCTCCCCAGAGCTAGTCGCGCAAAGCAAGCCGCTAAGCCGGCGACCGGCAAGAGAGCTACAACGAAGCATGCCGAACGGAGAAAATAGCAGCAGCTCATCTGTTCACACCTTGTTTCTGCCATGTGCTTGAACGCCAAGACGTTCGCGCTTCTGTGAGATGAAAGACGTCCTTCTGCATATGTGGTTGCTCACACCGGTGCACTTGTTAGTGTATCCATTCAGTCCTGGGCTGCGGGGCATTCAGAAGTGGCTCTGTGGAGACGTCTGCATAGAGGCAGCTGTCAGAACACGCACACTCGATTGTTCACCAAAACATATGCAGACGCGTCCTTAGCCTGTAGATTTGGATGCACAGAGTTCCCTGTGTTCGCAAGAGACAAGGGAATCGCGTCTGTGCGCACAGAAGCAATAGCGGACCGTTTCCCTCGGAGTGAACGCGAAAGAGCCGTCTATATACTCGCAGACACGCGAACGTGCCTCAATGCGGTCACAGAGGCAGCAGCTTTTGCACAGATGCTCCTGGTGATTCTGGCACTTTCCAGGCACACTCCTGAAAGTCGCGCACACTGCTGTTCACTCGCTAAACGACCTCTTGGGAAACACGTCTCCGGTCGACGGACCGCTCAGATTGCTTCTCGTGTAACTGTGAACTGTGTCAGCGCAGGGAATCCGTCTCTGTTGAGCAGATGTCAATCCTGCCTCGCTTTTGCTTTGTTGCCTCTACCAAGATGATTTCCCGTTTCTCTCTTCACTGGAGCAGGCAGACACAGCCAACGCACATCAAGTGTCAAGAGACACGCTCTGCTGAGCTCAACGCTTGTGCAGATGCACATGTGCGACGAAGTCAACACACGTGCTTGTGGAGAGAAAGAAAGGGACTCCCAGGCGTGTGGAGCGACGGGGAGAAAGAGCGGGCGCTGAGGAACACAGTTTCAAACAGACTGTCTCCACACAAACAGGCACCTGTCTGCAGGTATCCTAGATCTTGATTCTTGAACTTGAGGAAACACGCGTCTGAGCAAAACTCCCAAACGCTTCCAGGAAAGACACAGGCTCTCCCACAAGCACACAAGTGTTTGCCCTCAGCTATAGATCAGGGACAAGCCTGTGAAGAGCAACCAAAGAGCTCGTCCGTCTTTCCCTCAATAGATGGGAGTAGGCGCGCTTGCGGATGTGTGCGTGTGTGTGGCCACGCGTTTGCTTAGGCTTCAGTGTGTGAAAAGGTAGGTGCTTTTCTCTAGCTGCGTGTGCGTGCACGTGGTGCTGGGTGCACATCCCTGGGTGCTCGTGGAAAGGTTTCTGCATGGTTTTCGCTGAGGAATCGTGTGTGTGCACATGGACAAAGAGAAGGCGCAGCAACCAGGTTCCAGCGCCGAAGAAGGCAA
The DNA here is from genome assembly GCF_037038585.1 of Patagioenas fasciata. Taxonomy (NCBI): domain Eukaryota; kingdom Metazoa; phylum Chordata; class Aves; order Columbiformes; family Columbidae; genus Patagioenas; species Patagioenas fasciata. The sequence goes on along the minus strand of NW_027288658.1, from coordinate 98,232 downwards.
AAGGCGAGGTTTCCGGCGCTATCTCCTTCTCTCCCCAGAGCTAGTCGCGCAAAGCAAGCCGCTAAGCCGGCGACCGGCAAGAGAGCTACAACGAAGCATGCCGAACGGAGAAAATAGCAGCAGCTCATCTGTTCACACCTTGTTTCTGCCATGTGCTTGAACGCCAAGACGTTCGCGCTTCTGTGAGATGAAAGACGTCCTTCTGCATATGTGGTTGCTCACACCGGTGCACTTGTTAGTGTATCCATTCAGTCCTGGGCTGCGGGGCATTCAGAAGTGGCTCTGTGGAGACGTCTGCATAGAGGCAGCTGTCAGAACACGCACACTCGATTGTTCACCAAAACATATGCAGACGCGTCCTTAGCCTGTAGATTTGGATGCACAGAGTTCCCTGTGTTCGCAAGAGACAAGGGAATCGCGTCTGTGCGCACAGAAGCAATAGCGGACCGTTTCCCTCGGAGTGAACGCGAAAGAGCCGTCTATATACTCGCAGACACGCGAACGTGCCTCAATGCGGTCACAGAGGCAGCAGCTTTTGCACAGATGCTCCTGGTGATTCTGGCACTTTCCAGGCACACTCCTGAAAGTCGCGCACACTGCTGTTCACTCGCTAAACGACCTCTTGGGAAACACGTCTCCGGTCGACGGACCGCTCAGATTGCTTCTCGTGTAACTGTGAACTGTGTCAGCGCAGGGAATCCGTCTCTGTTGAGCAGATGTCAATCCTGCCTCGCTTTTGCTTTGTTGCCTCTACCAAGATGATTTCCCGTTTCTCTCTTCACTGGAGCAGGCAGACACAGCCAACGCACATCAAGTGTCAAGAGACACGCTCTGCTGAGCTCAACGCTTGTGCAGATGCACATGTGCGACGAAGTCAACACACGTGCTTGTGGAGAGAAAGAAAGGGACTCCCAGGCGTGTGGAGCGACGGGGAGAAAGAGCGGGCGCTGAGGAACACAGTTTCAAACAGACTGTCTCCACACAAACAGGCACCTGTCTGCAGGTATCCTAGATCTTGATTCTTGAACTTGAGGAAACACGCGTCTGAGCAAAACTCCCAAACGCTTCCAGGAAAGACACAGGCTCTCCCACAAGCACACAAGTGTTTGCCCTCAGCTATAGATCAGGGACAAGCCTGTGAAGAGCAACCAAAGAGCTCGTCCGTCTTTCTCTCAGTAGATGGGAGTAGGCGCGCTTGCGGATGTGTGCGTGTGTGTGGCCACGCGTTTGCTTAGGCATCAGTGTGTGAAAAGGTAGGTGCTTTTCTCTAGCTGCGTGTGCGTGCACGTGGTGCTGGGTGCACATCCCTGGGTGCTCGTGGAAAGGTTTCTGCATGGTTTTCGCTGAGGAATCGTGTGTGTGCACATGGACAAAGAGAAGGCGCAGCAACCAGGTTCCAGCGCCGAAGAAGGCAAAAGGCGAGGTTTCCGGCGCTATCTCCTTCTCTCCCCAGAGCTAGTCGCGCAAAGCAAGCCGCTAAGCCGGCGACCGGCAAGAGAGCTACAACGAAGCATGCCGAACGGAGAAAATAGCAGCAGCTCATCTGTTCACACCTTGTTTCTGCCATGTGCTTGAACGCCAAGACGTTCGCGCTTCTGTGAGATGAAAGACGTCCTTCTGCATATGTGGTTGCTCACACCGGTGCACTTGTTAGTGTATCCATTCAGTCCTGGGCTGCGGGGCATTCAGAAGTGGCTCTGTGGAGACGTCTGCATAGAGGCAGCTGTCAGAACACGCACACTCGATTGTTCACCAAAACATATGCAGACGCGTCCTTAGCCTGTAGATTTGGATGCACAGAGTTCCCTGTGTTCGCAAGAGACAAGGGAATCGCGTCTGTGCGCACAGAAGCAATAGCGGACCGTTTCCCTCGGAGTGAACGCGAAAGAGCCGTCTATATACTCGCAGACACGCGAACGTGCCTCAATGCGGTCACAGAGGCAGCAGCTTTTGCACAGATGCTCCTGGTGATTCTGGCACTTTCCAGGCACACTCCTGAAAGTCGCGCACACTGCTGTTCACTCGCTAAACGACCTCTTGGGAAACACGTCTCCGGTCGACGGACCGCTCAGATTGCTTCTCGTGTAACTGTGAACTGTGTCAGCGCAGGGAATCCGTCTCTGTTGAGCAGATGTCAATCCTGCCTCGCTTTTGCTTTGTTGCCTCTACCAAGATGATTTCCCGTTTCTCTCTTCACTGGAGCAGGCAGACACAGCCAACGCACATCAAGTGTCAAGAGACACGCTCTGCTGAGCTCAACGCTTGTGCAGATGCACATGTGCGACGAAGTCAACACACGTGCTTGTGGAGAGAAAGAAAGGGACTCCCAGGCGTGTGGAGCGACGGGGAGAAAGAGCGGGCGCTGAGGAACACAGTTTCAAACAGACTGTCTCCACACAAACAGGCACCTGTCTGCAGGTATCCTAGATCTTGATTCTTGAACTTGAGGAAACACGCGTCTGAGCAAAACTCCCAAACGCTTCCAGGAAAGACACAGGCTCTCCCACAAGCACACAAGTGTTTGCCCTCAGCTATAGATCAGGGACAAGCCTGTGAAGAGCAACCAAAGAGCTCGTCCGTCTTTCCCTCAATAGATGGGAGTAGGCGCGCTTGCGGATGTGTGCGTGTGTGTGGCCACGCGTTTGCTTAGGCATCAGTGTGTGAAAAGGTAGGTGCTTTTCTCTAGCTGCGTGTGCGTGCACGTGGTGCTGGGTGCACATCCCTGGGTGCTCGTGGAAAGGTTTCTGCATGGTTTTCGCTGAGGAATCGTGTGTGTGCACATGGACAAAGAGAAGGCGCAGCAACCAGGTTCCAGCGCCGAAGAAGGCAAAAGGCGAGGTTTCCGGCGCTATCTCCTTCTCTCCCCAGAGCTAGTCGCGCAAAGCAAGCCGCTAAGCCGGCGACCGGCAAGAGAGCTACAACGAAGCATGCCGAACGGAGAAAATAGCAGCAGCTCATCTGTTCACACCTTGTTTCTGCCATGTGCTTGAACGCCAAGACGTTCGCGCTTCTGTGAGATGAAAGACGTCCTTCTGCATATGTGGTTGCTCACACCGGTGCACTTGTTAGTGTATCCATTCAGTCCTGGGCTGCGGGGCATTCAGAAGTGGCTCTGTGGAGACGTCTGCATAGAGGCAGCTGTCAGAACACGCACACTCGATTGTTCACCAAAACATATGCAGACGCGTCCTTAGCCTGTAGATTTGGATGCACAGAGTTCCCTGTGTTCGCAAGAGACAAGGGAATCGCGTCTGTGCGCACAGAAGCAATAGCGGACCGTTTCCCTCGGAGTGAACGCGAAAGAGCCGTCTATATACTCGCAGACACGCGAACGTGCCTCAATGCGGTCACAGAGGCAGCAGCTTTTGCACAGATGCTCCTGGTGATTCTGGCACTTTCCAGGCACACTCCTGAAAGTCGCGCACACTGCTGTTCACTCGCTAAACGACCTCTTGGGAAACACGTCTCCGGTCGACGGACCGCTCAGATTGCTTCTCGTGTAACTGTGAACTGTGTCAGCGCAGGGAATCCGTCTCTGTTGAGCAGATGTCAATCCTGCCTCGCTTTTGCTTTGTTGCCTCTACCAAGATGATTTCCCGTTTCTCTCTTCACTGGAGCAGGCAGACACAGCCAACGCACATCAAGTGTCAAGAGACACGCTCTGCTGAGCTCAACGCTTGTGCAGATGCACATGTGCGACGAAGTCAACACACGTGCTTGTGGAGAGAAAGAAAGGGACTCCCAGGCGTGTGGAGCGACGGGGAGAAAGAGCGGGCGCTGAGGAACACAGTTTCAAACAGACTGTCTCCACACAAACAGGCACCTGTCTGCAGGTATCCTAGATCTTGATTCTTGAACTTGAGGAAACACGCGTCTGAGCAAAACTCCCAAACGCTTCCAGGAAAGACACAGGCTCTCCCACAAGCACACAAGTGTTTGCCCTCAGCTATAGATCAGGGACAAGCCTGTGAAGAGCAACCAAAGAGCTCGTCCGTCTTTCCCTCAATAGATGGGAGTAGGCGCGCTTGCGGATGTGTGCGTGTGTGTGGCCACGCGTTTGCTTAGGCTTCAGTGTGTGAAAAGGTAGGTGCTTTTCTCTAGCTGCGTGTGCGTGCACGTGGTGCTGGGTGCACATCCCTGGGTGCTCGTGGAAAGGTTTCTGCATGGTTTTCGCTGAGGAATCGTGTGTGTGCACATGGACAAAGAGAAGGCGCAGCAACCAGGTTCCAGCGCCGAAGAAGGCAAAAGGCGAGGTTTCCGGCGCTATCTCCTTCTCTCCCCAGAGCTAGTCGCGCAAAGCAAGCCGCTAAGCCGGCGACCGGCAAGAGAGCTACAACGAAGCATGCCGAACGGAGAAAATAGCAGCAGCTCATCTGTTCACACCTTGTTTCTGCCATGTGCTTGAACGCCAAGACGTTCGCGCTTCTGTGAGATGAAAGACGTCCTTCTGCATATGTGGTTGCTCACACCGGTGCACTTGTTAGTGTATCCATTCAGTCCTGGGCTGCGGGGCATTCAGAAGTGGCTCTGTGGAGACGTCTGCATAGAGGCAGCTGTCAGAACACGCACACTCGATTGTTCACCAAAACATATGCAGACGCGTCCTTAGCCTGTAGATTTGGATGCACAGAGTTCCCTGTGTTCGCAAGAGACAAGGGAATCGCGTCTGTGCGCACAGAAGCAATAGCGGACCGTTTCCCTCGGAAGTGAACGCGAAAGAGCCGTCTATATACTCGCAGACACGCGAACGTGCCTCAATGCGGTCACAGAGGCAGCAGCTTTTGCACAGATGCTCCTGGTGATTCTGGCACTTTCCAGGCACACTCCTGAAAGTCGCGCACACTGCTGTTCACTCGCTAAACGACCTCTTGGGAAACACGTCTCCGGTCGACGGACCGCTCAGATTGCTTCTCGTGTAACTGTGAACTGTGTCAGCGCAGGGAATCCGTCTCTGTTGAGCAGATGTCAATCCTGCCTCGCTTTTGCTTTGTTGCCTCTACCAAGATGATTTCCCGTTTCTCTCTTCACTGGAGCAGGCAGACACAGCCAACGCACATCAAGTGTCAAGAGACACGCTCTGCTGAGCTCAACGCTTGTGCAGATGCACATGTGCGACGAAGTCAACACACGTGCTTGTGGAGAGAAAGAAAGGGACTCCCAGGCGTGTGGAGCGACGGGGAGAAAGAGCGGGCGCTGAGGAACACAGTTTCAAACAGACTGTCTCCACACAAACAGGCACCTGTCTGCAGGTATCCTAGATCTTGATTCTTGAACTTGAGGAAACACGCGTCTGAGCAAAACTCCCAAACGCTTCCAGGAAAGACACAGGCTCTCCCACAAGCACACAAGTGTTTGCCCTCAGCTATAGATCAGGGACAAGCCTGTGAAGAGCAACCAAAGAGCTCGTCCGTCTTTCTCTCAGTAGATGGGAGTAGGCGCGCTTGCGGATGTGTGCGTGTGTGTGGCCACGCGTTTGCTTAGGCATCAGTGTGTGAAAAGGTAGGTGCTTTTCTCTAGCTGCGTGTGCGTGCACGTGGTGCTGGGTGCACATCCCTGGGTGCTCGTGGAAAGGTTTCTGCATGGTTTTCGCTGAGGAATCGTGTGTGTGCACATGGACAAAGAGAAGGCGCAGCAACCAGGTTCCAGCGCCGAAGAAGGCAAAAGGCGAGGTTTCCGGCGCTATCTCCTTCTCTCCCCAGAGCTAGTCGCGCAAAGCAAGCCGCTAAGCCGGCGACCGGCAAGAGAGCTACAACGAAGCATGCCGAACGGAGAAAATAGCAGCAGCTCATCTGTTCACACCTTGTTTCTGCCATGTGCTTGAACGCCAAGACGTTCGCGCTTCTGTGAGATGAAAGACGTCCTTCTGCATATGTGGTTGCTCACACCGGTGCACTTGTTAGTGTATCCATTCAGTCCTGGGCTGCGGGGCATTCAGAAGTGGCTCTGTGGAGACGTCTGCATAGAGGCAGCTGTCAGAACACGCACACTCGATTGTTCACCAAAACATATGCAGACGCGTCCTTAGCCTGTAGATTTGGATGCACAGAGTTCCCTGTGTTCGCAAGAGACAAGGGAATCGCGTCTGTGCGCACAGAAGCAATAGCGGACCGTTTCCCTCGGAGTGAACGCGAAAGAGCCGTCTATATACTCGCAGACACGCGAACGTGCCTCAATGCGGTCACAGAGGCAGCAGCTTTTGCACAGATGCTCCTGGTGATTCTGGCACTTTCCAGGCACACTCCTGAAAGTCGCGCACACTGCTGTTCACTCGCTAAACGACCTCTTGGGAAACACGTCTCCGGTCGACGGACCGCTCAGATTGCTTCTCGTGTAACTGTGAACTGTGTCAGCGCAGGGAATCCGTCTCTGTTGAGCAGATGTCAATCCTGCCTCGCTTTTGCTTTGTTGCCTCTACCAAGATGATTTCCCGTTTCTCTCTTCACTGGAGCAGGCAGACACAGCCAACGCACATCAAGTGTCAAGAGACACGCTCTGCTGAGCTCAACGCTTGTGCAGATGCACATGTGCGACGAAGTCAACACACGTGCTTGTGGAGAGAAAGAAAGGGACTCCCAGGCGTGTGGAGCGACGGGGAGAAAGAGCGGGCGCTGAGGAACACAGTTTCAAACAGACTGTCTCCACACAAACAGGCACCTGTCTGCAGGTATCCTAGATCTTGATTCTTGAACTTGAGGAAACACGCGTCTGAGCAAAACTCCCAAACGCTTCCAGGAAAGACACAGGCTCTCCCACAAGCACACAAGTGTTTGCCCTCAGCTATAGATCAGGGACAAGCCTGTGAAGAGCAACCAAAGAGCTCGTCCGTCTTTCCCTCAATAGATGGGAGTAGGCGCGCTTGCGGATGTGTGCGTGTGTGTGGCCACGCGTTTGCTTAGGCATCAGTGTGTGAAAAGGTAGGTGCTTTTCTCTAGCTGCGTGTGCGTGCACGTGGTGCTGGGTGCACATCCCTGGGTGCTCGTGGAAAGGTTTCTGCATGGTTTTCGCTGAGGAATCGTGTGTGTGCACATGGACAAAGAGAAGGCGCAGCAACCAGGTTCCAGCGCCGAAGAAGGCAAAAGGCGAGGTTTCCGGCGCTATCTCCTTCTCTCCCCAGAGCTAGTCGCGCAAAGCAAGCCGCTAAGCCGGCGACCGGCAAGAGAGCTACAACGAAGCATGCCGAACGGAGAAAATAGCAGCAGCTCATCTGTTCACACCTTGTTTCTGCCATGTGCTTGAACGCCAAGACGTTCGCGCTTCTGTGAGATGAAAGACGTCCTTCTGCATATGTGGTTGCTCACACCGGTGCACTTGTTAGTGTATCCATTCAGTCCTGGGCTGCGGGGCATTCAGAAGTGGCTCTGTGGAGACGTCTGCATAGAGGCAGCTGTCAGAACACGCACACTCGATTGTTCACCAAAACATATGCAGACGCGTCCTTAGCCTGTAGATTTGGATGCACAGAGTTCCCTGTGTTCGCAAGAGACAAGGGAATCGCGTCTGTGCGCACAGAAGCAATAGCGGACCGTTTCCCTCGGAGTGAACGCGAAAGAGCCGTCTATATACTCGCAGACACGCGAACGTGCCTCAATGCGGTCACAGAGGCAGCAGCTTTTGCACAGATGCTCCTGGTGATTCTGGCACTTTCCAGGCACACTCCTGAAAGTCGCGCACACTGCTGTTCACTCGCTAAACGACCTCTTGGGAAACACGTCTCCGGTCGACGGACCGCTCAGATTGCTTCTCGTGTAACTGTGAACTGTGTCAGCGCAGGGAATCCGTCTCTGTTGAGCAGATGTCAATCCTGCCTCGCTTTTGCTTTGTTGCCTCTACCAAGATGATTTCCCGTTTCTCTCTTCACTGGAGCAGGCAGACACAGCCAACGCACATCAAGTGTCAAGAGACACGCTCTGCTGAGCTCAACGCTTGTGCAGATGCACATGTGCGACGAAGTCAACACACGTGCTTGTGGAGAGAAAGAAAGGGACTCCCAGGCGTGTGGAGCGACGGGGAGAAAGAGCGGGCGCTGAGGAACACAGTTTCAAACAGACTGTCTCCACACAAACAGGCACCTGTCTGCAGGTATCCTAGATCTTGATTCTTGAACTTGAGGAAACACGCGTCTGAGCAAAACTCCCAAACGCTTCCAGGAAAGACACAGGCTCTCCCACAAGCACACAAGTGTTTGCCCTCAGCTATAGATCAGGGACAAGCCTGTGAAGAGCAACCAAAGAGCTCGTCCGTCTTTCCCTCAATAGATGGGAGTAGGCGCGCTTGCGGATGTGTGCGTGTGTGTGGCCACGCGTTTGCTTAGGCTTCAGTGTGTGAAAAGGTAGGTGCTTTTCTCTAGCTGCGTGTGCGTGCACGTGGTGCTGGGTGCACATCCCTGGGTGCTCGTGGAAAGGTTTCTGCATGGTTTTCGCTGAGGAATCGTGTGTGTGCACATGGACAAAGAGAAGGCGCAGCAACCAGGTTCCAGCGCCGAAGAAGGCAAAAGGCGAGGTTTCCGGCGCTATCTCCTTCTCTCCCCAGAGCTAGTCGCGCAAAGCAAGCCGCTAAGCCGGCGACCGGCAAGAGAGCTACAACGAAGCATGCCGAACGGAGAAAATAGCAGCAGCTCATCTGTTCACACCTTGTTTCTGCCATGTGCTTGAACGCCAAGACGTTCGCGCTTCTGTGAGATGAAAGACGTCCTTCTGCATATGTGGTTGCTCACACCGGTGCACTTGTTAGTGTATCCATTCAGTCCTGGGCTGCGGGGCATTCAGAAGTGGCTCTGTGGAGACGTCTGCATAGAGGCAGCTGTCAGAACACGCACACTCGATTGTTCACCAAAACATATGCAGACGCGTCCTTAGCCTGTAGATTTGGATGCACAGAGTTCCCTGTGTTCGCAAGAGACAAGGGAATCGCGTCTGTGCGCACAGAAGCAATAGCGGACCGTTTCCCTCGGAGTGAACGCGAAAGAGCCGTCTATATACTCGCAGACACGCGAACGTGCCTCAATGCGGTCACAGAGGCAGCAGCTTTTGCACAGATGCTCCTGGTGATTCTGGCACTTTCCAGGCACACTCCTGAAAGTCGCGCACACTGCTGTTCACTCGCTAAACGACCTCTTGGGAAACACGTCTCCGGTCGACGGACCGCTCAGATTGCTTCTCGTGTAACTGTGAACTGTGTCAGCGCAGGGAATCCGTCTCTGTTGAGCAGATGTCAATCCTGCCTCGCTTTTGCTTTGTTGCCTCTACCAAGATGATTTCCCGTTTCTCTCTTCACTGGAGCAGGCAGACACAGCCAACGCACATCAAGTGTCAAGAGACACGCTCTGCTGAGCTCAACGCTTGTGCAGATGCACATGTGCGACGAAGTCAACACACGTGCTTGTGGAGAGAAAGAAAGGGACTCCCAGGCGTGTGGAGCGACGGGGAGAAAGAGCGGGCGCTGAGGAACACAGTTTCAAACAGACTGTCTCCACACAAACAGGCACCTGTCTGCAGGTATCCTAGATCTTGATTCTTGAACTTGAGGAAACACGCGTCTGAGCAAAACTCCCAAACGCTTCCAGGAAAGACACAGGCTCTCCCACAAGCACACAAGTGTTTGCCCTCAGCTATAGATCAGGGACAAGCCTGTGAAGAGCAACCAAAGAGCTCGTCCGTCTTTCCCTCAATAGATGGGAGTAGGCGCGCTTGCGGATGTGTGCGTGTGTGTGGCCACGCGTTTGCTTAGGCTTCAGTGTGTGAAAAGGTAGGTGCTTTTCTCTAGCTGCGTGTGCGTGCACGTGGTGCTGGGTGCACATCCCTGGGTGCTCGTGGAAAGGTTTCTGCATGGTTTTCGCTGAGGAATCGTGTGTGTGCACATGGACAAAGAGAAGGCGCAGCAACCAGGTTCCAGCGCCGAAGAAGGCAAAAGGCGAGGTTTCCGGCGCTATCTCCTTCTCTCCCCAGAGCTAGTCGCGCAAAGCAAGCCGCTAAGCCGGCGACCGGCAAGAGAGCTACAACGAAGCATGCCGAACGGAGAAAATAGCAGCAGCTCATCTGTTCACACCTTGTTTCTGCCATGTGCTTGAACGCCAAGACGTTCGCGCTTCTGTGAGATGAAAGACGTCCTTCTGCATATGTGGTTGCTCACACCGGTGCACTTGTTAGTGTATCCATTCAGTCCTGGGCTGCGGGGCATTCAGAAGTGGCTCTGTGGAGACGTCTGCATAGAGGCAGCTGTCAGAACACGCACACTCGATTGTTCACCAAAACATATGCAGACGCGTCCTTAGCCTGTAGATTTGGATGCACAGAGTTCCCTGTGTTCGCAAGAGACAAGGGAATCGCGTCTGTGCGCACAGAAGCAATAGCGGACCGTTTCCCTCGGAGTGAACGCGAAAGAGCCGTCTATATACTCGCAGACACGCGAACGTGCCTCAATGCGGTCACAGAGGCAGCAGCTTTTGCACAGATGCTCCTGGTGATTCTGGCACTTTCCAGGCACACTCCTGAAAGTCGCGCACACTGCTGTTCACTCGCTAAACGACCTCTTGGGAAACACGTCTCCGGTCGACGGACCGCTCAGATTGCTTCTCGTGTAACTGTGAACTGTGTCAGCGCAGGGAATCCGTCTCTGTTGAGCAGATGTCAATCCTGCCTCGCTTTTGCTTTGTTGCCTCTACCAAGATGATTTCCCGTTTCTCTCTTCACTGGAGCAGGCAGACACAGCCAACGCACATCAAGTGTCAAGAGACACGCTCTGCTGAGCTCAACGCTTGTGCAGATGCACATGTGCGACGAAGTCAACACACGTGCTTGTGGAGAGAAAGAAAGGGACTCCCAGGCGTGTGGAGCGACGGGGAGAAAGAGCGGGCGCTGAGGAACACAGTTTCAAACAGACTGTCTCCACACAAACAGGCACCTGTCTGCAGGTATCCTAGATCTTGATTCTTGAACTTGAGGAAACACGCGTCTGAGCAAAACTCCCAAACGCTTCCAGGAAAGACACAGGCTCTCCCACAAGCACACAAGTGTTTGCCCTCAGCTATAGATCAGGGACAAGCCTGTGAAGAGCAACCAAAGAGCTCGTCCGTCTTTCCCTCAATAGATGGGAGTAGGCGCGCTTGCGGATGTGTGCGTGTGTGTGGCCACGCGTTTGCTTAGGCATCAGTGTGTGAAAAGGTAGGTGCTTTTCTCTAGCTGCGTGTGCGTGCACGTGGTGCTGGGTGCACATCCCTGGGTGCTCGTGGAAAGGTTTCTGCATGGTTTTCGCTGAGGAATCGTGTGTGTGCACATGGACAAAGAGAAGGCGCAGCAACCAGGTTCCAGCGCCGAAGAAGGCAAAAGGCGAGGTTTCCGGCGCTATCTCCTTCTCTCCCCAGAGCTAGTCGCGCAAAGCAAGCCGCTAAGCCGGCGACCGGCAAGAGAGCTACAACGAAGCATGCCGAACGGAGAAAATAGCAGCAGCTCATCTGTTCACACCTTGTTTCTGCCATGTGCTTGAACGCCAAGACGTTCGCGCTTCTGTGAGATGAAAGACGTCCTTCTGCATATGTGGTTGCTCACACCGGTGCACTTGTTAGTGTATCCATTCAGTCCTGGGCTGCGGGGCATTCAGAAGTGGCTCTGTGGAGACGTCTGCATAGAGGCAGCTGTCAGAACACGCACACTCGATTGTTCACCAAAACATATGCAGACGCGTCCTTAGCCTGTAGATTTGGATGCACAGAGTTCCCTGTGTTCGCAAGAGACAAGGGAATCGCGTCTGTGCGCACAGAAGCAATAGCGGACCGTTTCCCTCGGAGTGAACGCGAAAGAGCCGTCTATATACTCGCAGACACGCGAACGTGCCTCAATGCGGTCACAGAGGCAGCAGCTTTTGCACAGATGCTCCTGGTGATTCTGGCACTTTCCAGGCACACTCCTGAAAGTCGCGCACACTGCTGTTCACTCGCTAAACGACCTCTTGGGAAACACGTCTCCGGTCGACGGACCGCTCAGATTGCTTCTCGTGTAACTGTGAACTGTGTCAGCGCAGGGAATCCGTCTCTGTTGAGCAGATGTCAATCCTGCCTCGCTTTTGCTTTGTTGCCTCTACCAAGATGATTTCCCGTTTCTCTCTTCACTGGAGCAGGCAGACACAGCCAACGCACATCAAGTGTCAAGAGACACGCTCTGCTGAGCTCAACGCTTGTGCAGATGCACATGTGCGACGAAGTCAACACACGTGCTTGTGGAGAGAAAGAAAGGGACTCCCAGGCGTGTGGAGCGACGGGGAGAAAGAGCGGGCGCTGAGGAACACAGTTTCAAACAGACTGTCTCCACACAAACAGGCACCTGTCTGCAGGTATCCTAGATCTTGATTCTTGAACTTGAGGAAACACGCGTCTGAGCAAAACTCCCAAACGCTTCCAGGAAAGACACAGGCTCTCCCACAAGCACACAAGTGTTTGCCCTCAGCTATAGATCAGGGACAAGCCTGTGAAGAGCAACCAAAGAGCTCGTCCGTCTTTCCCTCAATAGATGGGAGTAGGCGCGCTTGCGGATGTGTGCGTGTGTGTGGCCACGCGTTTGCTTAGGCTTCAGTGTGTGAAAAGGTAGGTGCTTTTCTCTAGCTGCGTGTGCGTGCACGTGGTGCTGGGTGCACATCCCTGGGTGCTCGTGGAAAGGTTTCTGCATGGTTTTCGCTGAGGAATCGTGTGTGTGCACATGGACAAAGAGAAGGCGCAGCAACCAGGTTCCAGCGCCGAAGAAGGCAAAAGGCGAGGTTTCCGGCGCTATCTCCTTCTCTCCCCAGAGCTAGTCGCGCAAAGCAAGCCGCTAAGCCGGCGACCGGCAAGAGAGCTACAACGAAGCATGCCGAACGGAGAAAATAGCAGCAGCTCATCTGTTCACACCTTGTTTCTGCCATGTGCTTGAACGCCAAGACGTTCGCGCTTCTGTGAGATGAAAGACGTCCTTCTGCATATGTGGTTGCTCACACCGGTGCACTTGTTAGTGTATCCATTCAGTCCTGGGCTGCGGGGCATTCAGAAGTGGCTCTGTGGAGACGTCTGCATAGAGGCAGCTGTCAGAACACGCACACTCGATTGTTCACCAAAACATATGCAGACGCGTCCTTAGCCTGTAGATTTGGATGCACAGAGTTCCCTGTGTTCGCAAGAGACAAGGGAATCGCGTCTGTGCGCACAGAAGCAATAGCGGACCGTTTCCCTCGGAGTGAACGCGAAAGAGCCGTCTATATACTCGCAGACACGCGAACGTGCCTCAATGCGGTCACAGAGGCAGCAGCTTTTGCACAGATGCTCCTGGTGATTCTGGCACTTTCCAGGCACACTCCTGAAAGTCGCGCACACTGCTGTTCACTCGCTAAACGACCTCTTGGGAAACACGTCTCCGGTCGACGGACCGCTCAGATTGCTTCTCGTGTAACTGTGAACTGTGTCAGCGCAGGGAATCCGTCTCTGTTGAGCAGATGTCAATCCTGCCTCGCTTTTGCTTTGTTGCCTCTACCAAGATGATTTCCCGTTTCTCTCTTCACTGGAGCAGGCAGACACAGCCAACGCACATCAAGTGTCAAGAGACACGCTCTGCTGAGCTCAACGCTTGTGCAGATGCACATGTGCGACGAAGTCAACACACGTGCTTGTGGAGAGAAAGAAAGGGACTCCCAGGCGTGTGGAGCGACGGGGAGAAAGAGCGGGCGCTGAGGAACACAGTTTCAAACAGACTGTCTCCACACAAACAGGCACCTGTCTGCAGGTATCCTAGATCTTGATTCTTGAACTTGAGGAAACACGCGTCTGAGCAAAACTCCCAAACGCTTCCAGGAAAGACACAGGCTCTCCCACAAGCACACAAGTGTTTGCCCTCAGCTATAGATCAGGGACAAGCCTGTGAAGAGCAACCAAAGAGCTCGTCCGTCTTTCCCTCAATAGATGGGAGTAGGCGCGCTTGCGGATGTGTGCGTGTGTGTGGCCACGCGTTTGCTTAGGCATCAGTGTGTGAAAAGGTAGGTGCTTTTCTCTAGCTGCGTGTGCGTGCACGTGGTGCTGGGTGCACATCCCTGGGTGCTCGTGGAAAGGTTTCTGCATGGTTTTCGCTGAGGAATCGTGTGTGTGCACATGGACAAAGAGAAGGCGCAGCAACCAGGTTCCAGCGCCGAAGAAGGCAAAAGGCGAGGTTTCCGGCGCTATCTCCTTCTCTCCCCAGAGCTAGTCGCGCAAAGCAAGCCGCTAAGCCGGCGACCGGCAAGAGAGCTACAACGAAGCATGCCGAACGGAGAAAATAGCAGCAGCTCATCTGTTCACACCTTGTTTCTGCCATGTGCTTGAACGCCAAGACGTTCGCGCTTCTGTGAGATGAAAGACGTCCTTCTGCATATGTGGTTGCTCACACCGGTGCACTTGTTAGTGTATCCATTCAGTCCTGGGCTGCGGGGCATTCAGAAGTGGCTCTGTGGAGACGTCTGCATAGAGGCAGCTGTCAGAACACGCACACTCGATTGTTCACCAAAACATATGCAGACGCGTCCTTAGCCTGTAGATTTGGATGCACAGAGTTCCCTGTGTTCGCAAGAGACAAGGGAATCGCGTCTGTGCGCACAGAAGCAATAGCGGACCGTTTCCCTCGGAGTGAACGCGAAAGAGCCGTCTATATACTCGCAGACACGCGAACGTGCCTCAATGCGGTCACAGAGGCAGCAGCTTTTGCACAGATGCTCCTGGTGATTCTGGCACTTTCCAGGCACACTCCTGAAAGTCGCGCACACTGCTGTTCACTCGCTAAACGACCTCTTGGGAAACACGTCTCCGGTCGACGGACCGCTCAGATTGCTTCTCGTGTAACTGTGAACTGTGTCAGCGCAGGGAATCCGTCTCTGTTGAGCAGATGTCAATCCTGCCTCGCTTTTGCTTTGTTGCCTCTACCAAGATGATTTCCCGTTTCTCTCTTCACTGGAGCAGGCAGACACAGCCAACGCACATCAAGTGTCAAGAGACACGCTCTGCTGAGCTCAACGCTTGTGCAGATGCACATGTGCGACGAAGTCAACACACGTGCTTGTGGAGAGAAAGAAAGGGACTCCCAGGCGTGTGGAGCGACGGGGAGAAAGAGCGGGCGCTGAGGAACACAGTTTCAAACAGACTGTCTCCACACAAACAGGCACCTGTCTGCAGGTATCCTAGCTCTTGATTCTTGAACTTGAGGAAACACGCGTCTGAGCAAAACTCCCAAACGCTTCCAGGAAAGACACAGGCTCTCCCACAAGCACACAAGTGTTTGCCCTCAGCTATAGATCAGGGACAAGCCTGTGAAGAGCAACCAAAGAGCTCGTCCGTCTTTCCCTCAATAGATGGGAGTAGGCGCGCTTGCGGATGTGTGCGTGTGTGTGGCCACGCGTTTGCTTAGGCATCAGTGTGTGAAAAGGTAGGTGCTTTTCTCTAGCTGCGTGTGCGTGCACGTGGTGCTGGGTGCACATCCCTGGGTGCTCGTGGAAAGGTTTCTGCATGGTTTTCGCTGAGGAATCGTGTGTGTGCACATGGACAAAGAGAAGGCGCAGCAACCAGGTTCCAGCGCCGAAGAAGGCAAAAGGCGAGGTTTCCGGCGCTATCTCCTTCTCTCCCCAGAGCTAGTCGCGCAAAGCAAGCCGCTAAGCCGGCGACCGGCAAGAGAGCTACAACGAAGCATGCCGAACGGAGAAAATAGCAGCAGCTCATCTGTTCACACCTTGTTTCTGCCATGTGCTTGAACGCCAAGACGTTCGCGCTTCTGTGAGATGAAAGACGTCCTTCTGCATATGTGGTTGCTCACACCGGTGCACTTGTTAGTGTATCCATTCAGTCCTGGGCTGCGGGGCATTCAGAAGTGGCTCTGTGGAGACGTCTGCATAGAGGCAGCTGTCAGAACACGCACACTCGATTGTTCACCAAAACATATGCAGACGCGTCCTTAGCCTGTAGATTTGGATGCACAGAGTTCCCTGTGTTCGCAAGAGACAAGGGAATCGCGTCTGTGCGCACAGAAGCAATAGCGGACCGTTTCCCTCGGAGTGAACGCGAAAGAGCCGTCTATATACTCGCAGACACGCGAACGTGCCTCAATGCGGTCACAGAGGCAGCAGCTTTTGCACAGATGCTCCTGGTGATTCTGGCACTTTCCAGGCACACTCCTGAAAGTCGCGCACACTGCTGTTCACTCGCTAAACGACCTCTTGGGAAACACGTCTCCGGTCGACGGACCGCTCAGATTGCTTCTCGTGTAACTGTGAACTGTGTCAGCGCAGGGAATCCGTCTCTGTTGAGCAGATGTCAATCCTGCCTCGCTTTTGCTTTGTTGCCTCTACCAAGATGATTTCCCGTTTCTCTCTTCACTGGAGCAGGCAGACACAGCCAACGCACATCAAGTGTCAAGAGACACGCTCTGCTGAGCTCAACGCTTGTGCAGATGCACATGTGCGACGAAGTCAACACACGTGCTTGTGGAGAGAAAGAAAGGGACTCCCAGGCGTGTGGAGCGACGGGGAGAAAGAGCGGGCGCTGAGGAACACAGTTTCAAACAGACTGTCTCCACACAAACAGGCACCTGTCTGCAGGTATCCTAGATCTTGATTCTTGAACTTGAGGAAACACGCGTCTGAGCAAAACTCCCAAACGCTTCCAGGAAAGACACAGGCTCTCCCACAAGCACACAAGTGTTTGCCCTCAGCTATAGATCAGGGACAAGCCTGTGAAGAGCAACCAAAGAGCTCGTCCGTCTTTCCCTCAATAGATGGGAGTAGGCGCGCTTGCGGATGTGTGCGTGTGTGTGGCCACGCGTTTGCTTAGGCATCAGTGTGTGAAAAGGTAGGTGCTTTTCTCTAGCTGCGTGTGCGTGCACGTGGTGCTGGGTGCACATCCCTGGGTGCTCGTGGAAAGGTTTCTGCATGGTTTTCGCTGAGGAATCGTGTGTGTGCACATGGACAAAGAGAAGGCGCAGCAACCAGGTTCCAGCGCCGAAGAAGGCAAAAGGCGAGGTTTCCGGCGCTATCTCCTTCTCTCCCCAGAGCTAGTCGCGCAAAGCAAGCCGCTAAGCCGGCGACCGGCAAGAGAGCTACAACGAAGCATGCCGAACGGAGAAAATAGCAGCAGCTCATCTGTTCACACCTTGTTTCTGCCATGTGCTTGAACGCCAAGACGTTCGCGCTTCTGTGAGATGAAAGACGTCCTTCTGCATATGTGGTTGCTCACACCGGTGCACTTGTTAGTGTATCCATTCAGTCCTGGGCTGCGGGGCATTCAGAAGTGGCTCTGTGGAGACGTCTGCATAGAGGCAGCTGTCAGAACACGCACACTCGATTGTTCACCAAAACATATGCAGACGCGTCCTTAGCCTGTAGATTTGGATGCACAGAGTTCCCTGTGTTCGCAAGAGACAAGGGAATCGCGTCTGTGCGCACAGAAGCAATAGCGGACCGTTTCCCTCGGAGTGAACGCGAAAGAGCCGTCTATATACTCGCAGACACGCGAACGTGCCTCAATGCGGTCACAGAGGCAGCAGCTTTTGCACAGATGCTCCTGGTGATTCTGGCACTTTCCAGGCACACTCCTGAAAGTCGCGCACACTGCTGTTCACTCGCTAAACGACCTCTTGGGAAACACGTCTCCGGTCGACGGACCGCTCAGATTGCTTCTCGTGTAACTGTGAACTGTGTCAGCGCAGGGAATCCGTCTCTGTTGAGCAGATGTCAATCCTGCCTCGCTTTTGCTTTGTTGCCTCTACCAAGATGATTTCCCGTTTCTCTCTTCACTGGAGCAGGCAGACACAGCCAACGCACATCAAGTGTCAAGAGACACGCTCTGCTGAGCTCAACGCTTGTGCAGATGCACATGTGCGACGAAGTCAACACACGTGCTTGTGGAGAGAAAGAAAGGGACTCCCAGGCGTGTGGAGCGACGGGGAGAAAGAGCGGGCGCTGAGGAACACAGTTTCAAACAGACTGTCTCCACACAAACAGGCACCTGTCTGCAGGTATCCTAGCTCTTGATTCTTGAACTTGAGGAAACACGCGTCTGAGCAAAACTCCCAAACGCTTCCAGGAAAGACACAGGCTCTCCCACAAGCACACAAGTGTTTGCCCTCAGCTATAGATCAGGGACAAGCCTGTGAAGAGCAACCAAAGAGCTCGTCCGTCTTTCCCTCAATAGATGGGAGTAGGCGCGCTTGCGGATGTGTGCGTGTGTGTGGCCACGCGTTTGCTTAGGCATCAGTGTGTGAAAAGGTAGGTGCTTTTCTCTAGCTGCGTGTGCGTGCACGTGGTGCTGGGTGCACATCCCTGGGTGCTCGTGGAAAGGTTTCTGCATGGTTTTCGCTGAGGAATCGTGTGTGTGCACATGGACAAAGAGAAGGCGCAGCAACCAGGTTCCAGCGCCGAAGAAGGCAAAAGGCGAGGTTTCCGGCGCTATCTCCTTCTCTCCCCAGAGCTAGTCGCGCAAAGCAAGCCGCTAAGCCGGCGACCGGCAAGAGAGCTACAACGAAGCATGCCGAACGGAGAAAATAGCAGCAGCTCATCTGTTCACACCTTGTTTCTGCCATGTGCTTGAACGCCAAGACGTTCGCGCTTCTGTGAGATGAAAGACGTCCTTCTGCATATGTGGTTGCTCACACCGGTGCACTTGTTAGTGTATCCATTCAGTCCTGGGCTGCGGGGCATTCAGAAGTGGCTCTGTGGAGACGTCTGCATAGAGGCAGCTGTCAGAACACGCACACTCGATTGTTCACCAAAACATATGCAGACGCGTCCTTAGCCTGTAGATTTGGATGCACAGAGTTCCCTGTGTTCGCAAGAGACAAGGGAATCGCGTCTGTGCGCACAGAAGCAATAGCGGACCGTTTCCCTCGGAGTGAACGCGAAAGAGCCGTCTATATACTCGCAGACACGCGAACGTGCCTCAATGCGGTCACAGAGGCAGCAGCTTTTGCACAGATGCTCCTGGTGATTCTGGCACTTTCCAGGCACACTCCTGAAAGTCGCGCACACTGCTGTTCACTCGCTAAACGACCTCTTGGGAAACACGTCTCCGGTCGACGGACCGCTCAGATTGCTTCTCGTGTAACTGTGAACTGTGTCAGTGCAGGGAATCCGTCTCTGTTGAGCAGATGTCAATCCTGCCTCGCTTTTGCTTTGTTGCCTCTACCAAGATGATTTCCCGTTTCTCTCTTCACTGGAGCAGGCAGACACAGCCAACGCACATCAAGTGTCAAGAGACACGCTCTGCTGAGCTCAACGCTTGTGCAGATGCACATGTGCGACGAAGTCAACACACGTGCTTGTGGAGAGAAAGAAAGGGACTCCCAGGCGTGTGGAGCGACGGGGAGAAAGAGCGGGCGCTGAGGAACACAGTTTCAAACAGACTGTCTCCACACAAACAGGCACCTGTCTGCAGGTATCCTAGCTCTTGATTCTTGAACTTGAGGAAACACGCGTCTGAGCAAAACTCCCAAACGCTTCCAGGAAAGACACAGGCTCTCCCACAAGCACACAAGTGTTTGCCCTCAGCTATAGATCAGGGACAAGCCTGTGAAGAGCAACCAAAGAGCTCGTCCGTCTTTCCCTCAATAGATGGGAGTAGGCGCGCTTGCGGATGTGTGCGTGTGTGTGGCCACGCGTTTGCTTAGGCATCAGTGTGTGAAAAGGTAGGTGCTTTTCTCTAGCTGCGTGTGCGTGCACGTGGTGCTGGGTGCACATCCCTGGGTGCTCGTGGAAAGGTTTCTGCATGGTTTTCGCTGAGGAATCGTGTGTGTGCACATGGACAAAGAGAAGGCGCAGCAACCAGGTTCCAGCGCCGAAGAAGGCAAAAGGCGAGGTTTCCGGCGCTATCTCCTTCTCTCCCCAGAGCTAGTCGCGCAAAGCAAGCCGCTAAGCCGGCGACCGGCAAGAGAGCTACAACGAAGCATGCCGAACGGAGAAAATAGCAGCAGCTCATCTGTTCACACCTTGTTTCTGCCATGTGCTTGAACGCCAAGACGTTCGCGCTTCTGTGAGATGAAAGACGTCCTTCTGCATATGTGGTTGCTCACACCGGTGCACTTGTTAGTGTATCCATTCAGTCCTGGGCTGCGGGGCATTCAGAAGTGGCTCTGTGGAGACGTCTGCATAGAGGCAGCTGTCAGAACACGCACACTCGATTGTTCACCAAAACATATGCAGACGCGTCCTTAGCCTGTAGATTTGGATGCACAGAGTTCCCTGTGTTCGCAAGAGACAAGGGAATCGCGTCTGTGCGCACAGAAGCAATAGCGGACCGTTTCCCTCGGAGTGAACGCGAAAGAGCCGTCTATATACTCGCAGACACGGGAACGTGCCTCAATGCGGTCACAGAGGCAGCAGCTTTTGCACAGATGCTCCTGGTGATTCTGGCACTTTCCAGGCACACTCCTGAAAGTCGCGCACACTGCTGTTCACTCGCTAAACGACCTCTTGGGAAACACGTCTCCGGTCGACGGACCGCTCAGATTGCTTCTCGTGTAACTGTGAACTGTGTCAGCGCAGGGAATCCGTCTCTGTTGAGCAGATGTCAATCCTGCCTCGCTTTTGCTTTGTTGCCTCTACCAAGATGATTTCCCGTTTCTCTCTTCACTGGAGCAGGCAGACACAGCCAACGCACATCAAGTGTCAAGAGACACGCTCTGCTGAGCTCAACGCTTGTGCAGATGCACATGTGCGACGAAGTCAACACACGTGCTTGTGGAGAGAAAGAAAGGGACTCCCAGGCGTGTGGAGCGACGGGGAGAAAGAGCGGGCGCTGAGGAACACAGTTTCAAACAGACTGTCTCCACACAAACAGGCACCTGTCTGCAGGTATCCTAGCTCTTGATTCTTGAACTTGAGGAAACACGCGTCTGAGCAAAACTCCCAAACGCTTCCAGGAAAGACACAGGCTCTCCCACAAGCACACAAGTGTTTGCCCTCAGCTATAGATCAGGGACAAGCCTGTGAAGAGCAACCAAAGAGCTCGTCCGTCTTTCCCTCAATAGATGGGAGTAGGCGCGCTTGCGGATGTGTGCGTGTGTGTGGCCACGCGTTTGCTTAGGCATCAGTGTGTGAAAAGGTAGGTGCTTTTCTCTAGCTGCGTGTGCGTGCACGTGGTGCTGGGTGCACATCCCTGGGTGCTCGTGGAAAGGTTTCTGCATGGTTTTCGCTGAGGAATCGTGTGTGTGCACATGGACAAAGAGAAGGCGCAGCAACCAGGTTCCAGCGCCGAAGAAGGCAAAAGGCGAGGTTTCCGGCGCTATCTCCTTCTCTCCCCAGAGCTAGTCGCGCAAAGCAAGCCGCTAAGCCGGCGACCGGCAAGAGAGCTACAACGAAGCATGCCGAACGGAGAAAATAGCAGCAGCTCATCTGTTCACACCTTGTTTCTGCCATGTGCTTGAACGCCAAGACGTTCGCGCTTCTGTGAGATGAAAGACGTCCTTCTGCATATGTGGTTGCTCACACCGGTGCACTTGTTAGTGTATCCATTCAGTCCTGGGCTGCGGGGCATTCAGAAGTGGCTCTGTGGAGACGTCTGCATAGAGGCAGCTGTCAGAACACGCACACTCGATTGTTCACCAAAACATATGCAGACGCGTCCTTAGCCTGTAGATTTGGATGCACAGAGTTCCCTGTGTTCGCAAGAGACAAGGGAATCGCGTCTGTGCGCACAGAAGCAATAGCGGACCGTTTCCCTCGGAGTGAACGCGAAAGAGCCGTCTATATACTCGCAGACACGCGAACGTGCCTCAATGCGGTCACAGAGGCAGCAGCTTTTGCACAGATGCTCCTGGTGATTCTGGCACTTTCCAGGCACACTCCTGAAAGTCGCGCACACTGCTGTTCACTCGCTAAACGACCTCTTGGGAAACACGTCTCCGGTCGACGGACCGCTCAGATTGCTTCTCGTGTAACTGTGAACTGTGTCAGCGCAGGGAATCCGTCTCTGTTGAGCAGATGTCAATCCTGCCTCGCTTTTGCTTTGTTGCCTCTACCAAGATGATTTCCCGTTTCTCTCTTCACTGGAGCAGGCAGACACAGCCAACGCACATCAAGTGTCAAGAGACACGCTCTGCTGAGCTCAACGCTTGTGCAGATGCACATGTGCGACGAAGTCAACACACGTGCTTGTGGAGAGAAAGAAAGGGACTCCCAGGCGTGTGGAGCGACGGGGAGAAAGAGCGGGCGCTGAGGAACACAGTTTCAAACAGACTGTCTCCACACAAACAGGCACCTGTCTGCAGGTATCCTAGATCTTGATTCTTGAACTTGAGGAAACACGCGTCTGAGCAAAACTCCCAAACGCTTCCAGGAAAGACACAGGCTCTCCCACAAGCACACAAGTGTTTGCCCTCAGCTATAGATCAGGGACAAGCCTGTGAAGAGCAACCAAAGAGCTCGTCCGTCTTTCCCTCAATAGATGGGAGTAGGCGCGCTTGCGGATGTGTGCGTGTGTGTGGCCACGCGTTTGCTTAGGCATCAGTGTGTGAAAAGGTAGGTGCTTTTCTCTAGCTGCGTGTGCGTGCACGTGGTGCTGGGTGCACATCCCTGGGTGCTCGTGGAAAGGTTTCTGCATGGTTTTCGCTGAGGAATCGTGTGTGTGCACATGGACAAAGAGAAGGCGCAGCAACCAGGTTCCAGCGCCGAAGAAGGCAAAAGGCGAGGTTTCCGGCGCTATCTCCTTCTCTCCCCAGAGCTAGTCGCGCAAAGCAAGCCGCTAAGCCGGCGACCGGCAAGAGAGCTACAACGAAGCATGCCGAACGGAGAAAATAGCAGCAGCTCATCTGTTCACACCTTGTTTCTGCCATGTGCTTGAACGCCAAGACGTTCGCGCTTCTGTGAGATGAAAGACGTCCTTCTGCATATGTGGTTGCTCACACCGGTGCACTTGTTAGTGTATCCATTCAGTCCTGGGCTGCGGGGCATTCAGAAGTGGCTCTGTGGAGACGTCTGCATAGAGGCAGCTGTCAGAACACGCACACTCGATTGTTCACCAAAACATATGCAGACGCGTCCTTAGCCTGTAGATTTGGATGCACAGAGTTCCCTGTGTTCGCAAGAGACAAGGGAATCGCGTCTGTGCGCACAGAAGCAATAGCGGACCGTTTCCCTCGGAGTGAACGCGAAAGAGCCGTCTATATACTCGCAGACACGCGAACGTGCCTCAATGCGGTCACAGAGGCAGCAGCTTTTGCACAGATGCTCCTGGTGATTCTGGCACTTTCCAGGCACACTCCTGAAAGTCGCGCACACTGCTGTTCACTCGCTAAACGACCTCTTGGGAAACACGTCTCCGGTCGACGGACCGCTCAGATTGCTTCTCGTGTAACTGTGAACTGTGTCAGCGCAGGGAATCCGTCTCTGTTGAGCAGATGTCAATCCTGCCTCGCTTTTGCTTTGTTGCCTCTACCAAGATGATTTCCCGTTTCTCTCTTCACTGGAGCAGGCAGACACAGCCAACGCACATCAAGTGTCAAGAGACACGCTCTGCTGAGCTCAACGCTTGTGCAGATGCACATGTGCGACGAAGTCAACACACGTGCTTGTGGAGAGAAAGAAAGGGACTCCCAGGCGTGTGGAGCGACGGGGAGAAAGAGCGGGCGCTGAGGAACACAGTTTCAAACAGACTGTCTCCACACAAACAGGCACCTGTCTGCAGGTATCCTAGATCTTGATTCTTGAACTTGAGGAAACACGCGTCTGAGCAAAACTCCCAAACGCTTCCAGGAAAGACACAGGCTCTCCCACAAGCACACAAGTGTTTGCCCTCAGCTATAGATCAGGGACAAGCCTGTGAAGAGATGCCCTGCTATTCTTTCGCCTTATGGCATCATGTGTTTCGTTCCTCTTGGAGATCGATTGTTAAACGTCTTTCCTCGGGCGACACTGAAGCATTTGCCAGCGGAGGAGAAGTAGCACGGAGCAGCATTCAGTACTGCCTACGAGTGTCTTTGCTACCCTACTAGCGGAGCTCCAAGAACAGGCACACATCTTCAGGTACCTTCCAAATGTGGATTCCCCTGCAGCCCCGTAGGCGGGCGTGCAGTACGCCAACCGTCAACGGACGTTTTTCCCCTCAAGCCTGTCAGGACGTTGCTCGTCCGTCTTTCCCTCAATAGATGGGAGTAGGCGCGCTTGCGGATGTGTGCGTGTGTGTGGCCACGCGTTTGCTTAGGCTTCAGTGTGTGAAAAGGTAGGTGCTTTTCTCTAGCTGCGTGTGCGTGCACGTGGTGCTGGGTGCACATCCCTGGGTGCTCGTGGAAAGGTTTCTGCATGGTTTTCGCTGAGGAATCGTGTGTGTGCACATGGACAAAGAGAAGGCGCAGCAACCAGGTTCCAGCGCCGAAGAAGGCAAAAGGCGAGGTTTCCGGCGCTATCTCCTTCTCTCCCCAGAGCTAGTCGCGCAAAGCAAGCCGCTAAGCCGGCGACCGGCAAGAGAGCTACAACGAAGCATGCCGAACGGAGAAAATAGCAGCAGCTCATCTGTTCACACCTTGTTTCTGCCATGTGCTTGAACGCCAAGACGTTCGCGCTTCTGTGAGATGAAAGACGTCCTTCTGCATATGTGGTTGCTCACACCGGTGCACTTGTTAGTGTATCCATTCAGTCCTGGGCTGCGGGGCATTCAGAAGTGGCTCTGTGGAGACGTCTGCATAGAGGCAGCTGTCAGAACACGCACACTCGATTGTTCACCAAAACATATGCAGACGCGTCCTTAGCCTGTAGATTTGGATGCACAGAGTTCCCTGTGTTCGCAAGAGACAAGGGAATCGCGTCTGTGCGCACAGAAGCAATAGCGGACCGTTTCCCTCGGAGTGAACGCGAAAGAGCCGTCTATATACTCGCAGACACGCGAACGTGCCTCAATGCGGTCACAGAGGCAGCAGCTTTTGCACAGATGCTCCTGGTGATTCTGGCACTTTCCAGGCACACTCCTGAAAGTCGCGCACACTGCTGTTCACTCGCTAAACGACCTCTTGGGAAACACGTCTCCGGTCGACGGACCGCTCAGATTGCTTCTCGTGTAACTGTGAACTGTGTCAGCGCAGGGAATCCGTCTCTGTTGAGCAGATGTCAATCCTGCCTCGCTTTTGCTTTGTTGCCTCTACCAAGATGATTTCCCGTTTCTCTCTTCACTGGAGCAGGCAGACACAGCCAACGCACATCAAGTGTCAAGAGACACGCTCTGCTGAGCTCAACGCTTGTGCAGATGCACATGTGCGACGAAGTCAACACACGTGCTTGTGGAGAGAAAGAAAGGGACTCCCAGGCGTGTGGAGCGACGGGGAGAAAGAGCGGGCGCTGAGGAACACAGTTTCAAACAGACTGTCTCCACACAAACAGGCACCTGTCTGCAGGTATCCTAGATCTTGATTCTTGAACTTGAGGAAACACGCGTCTGAGCAAAACTCCCAAACGCTTCCAGGAAAGACACAGGCTCTCCCACAAGCACACAAGTGTTTGCCCTCAGCTATAGATCAGGGACAAGCCTGTGAAGAGCAACCAAAGAGCTCGTCCGTCTTTCCCTCAATAGATGGGAGTAGGCGCGCTTGCGGATGTGTGCGTGTGTGTGGCCACGCGTTTGCTTAGGCATCAGTGTGTGAAAAGGTAGGTGCTTTTCTCTAGCTGCGTGTGCGTGCACGTGGTGCTGGGTGCACATCCCTGGGTGCTCGTGGAAAGGTTTCTGCATGGTTTTCGCTGAGGAATCGTGTGTGTGCACATGGACAAAGAGAAGGCGCAGCAACCAGGTTCCAGCGCCGAAGAAGGCAAAAGGCGAGGTTTCCGGCGCTATCTCCTTCTCTCCCCAGAGCTAGTCGCGCAAAGCAAGCCGCTAAGCCGGCGACCGGCAAGAGAGCTACAACGAAGCATGCCGAACGGAGAAAATAGCAGCAGCTCATCTGTTCACACCTTGTTTCTGCCATGTGCTTGAACGCCAAGACGTTCGCGCTTCTGTGAGATGAAAGACGTCCTTCTGCATATGTGGTTGCTCACACCGGTGCACTTGTTAGTGTATCCATTCAGTCCTGGGCTGCGGGGCATTCAGAAGTGGCTCTGTGGAGACGTCTGCATAGAGGCAGCTGTCAGAACACGCACACTCGATTGTTCACCAAAACATATGCAGACGCGTCCTTAGCCTGTAGATTTGGATGCACAGAGTTCCCTGTGTTCGCAAGAGACAAGGGAATCGCGTCTGTGCGCACAGAAGCAATAGCGGACCGTTTCCCTCGGAGTGAACGCGAAAGAGCCGTCTATATACTCGCAGACACGCGAACGTGCCTCAATGCGGTCACAGAGGCAGCAGCTTTTGCACAGATGCTCCTGGTGATTCTGGCACTTTCCAGGCACACTCCTGAAAGTCGCGCACACTGCTGTTCACTCGCTAAACGACCTCTTGGGAAACACGTCTCCGGTCGACGGACCGCTCAGATTGCTTCTCGTGTAACTGTGAACTGTGTCAGCGCAGGGAATCCGTCTCTGTTGAGCAGATGTCAATCCTGCCTCGCTTTTGCTTTGTTGCCTCTACCAAGATGATTTCCCGTTTCTCTCTTCACTGGAGCAGGCAGACACAGCCAACGCACATCAAGTGTCAAGAGACACGCTCTGCTGAGCTCAACGCTTGTGCAGATGCACATGTGCGACGAAGTCAACACACGTGCTTGTGGAGAGAAAGAAAGGGACTCCCAGGCGTGTGGAGCGACGGGGAGAAAGAGCGGGCGCTGAGGAACACAGTTTCAAACAGACTGTCTCCACACAAACAGGCACCTGTCTGCAGGTATCCTAGATCTTGATTCTTGAACTTGAGGAAACACGCGTCTGAGCAAAACTCCCAAACGCTTCCAGGAAAGACACAGGCTCTCCCACAAGCACACAAGTGTTTGCCCTCAGCTATAGATCAGGGACAAGCCTGTGAAGAGCAACCAAAGAGCTCGTCCGTCTTTCCCTCAATAGATGGGAGTAGGCGCGCTTGCGGATGTGTGCGTGTGTGTGGCCACGCGTTTGCTTAGGCTTCAGTGTGTGAAAAGGTAGGTGCTTTTCTCTAGCTGCGTGTGCGTGCACGTGGTGCTGGGTGCACATCCCTGGGTGCTCGTGGAAAGGTTTCTGCATGGTTTTCGCTGAGGAATCGTGTGTGTGCACATGGACAAAGAGAAGGCGCAGCAACCAGGTTCCAGCGCCGAAGAAGGCAAAAGGCGAGGTTTCCGGCGCTATCTCCTTCTCTCCCCAGAGCTAGTCGCGCAAAGCAAGCCGCTAAGCCGGCGACCGGCAAGAGAGCTACAACGAAGCATGCCGAACGGAGAAAATAGCAGCAGCTCATCTGTTCACACCTTGTTTCTGCCATGTGCTTGAACGCCAAGACGTTCGCGCTTCTGTGAGATGAAAGACGTCCTTCTGCATATGTGGTTGCTCACACCGGTGCACTTGTTAGTGTATCCATTCAGTCCTGGGCTGCGGGGCATTCAGAAGTGGCTCTGTGGAGACGTCTGCATAGAGGCAGCTGTCAGAACACGCACACTCGATTGTTCACCAAAACATATGCAGACGCGTCCTTAGCCTGTAGATTTGGATGCACAGAGTTCCCTGTGTTCGCAAGAGACAAGGGAATCGCGTCTGTGCGCACAGAAGCAATAGCGGACCGTTTCCCTCGGAGTGAACGCGAAAGAGCCGTCTATATACTCGCAGACACGCGAACGTGCCTCAATGCGGTCACAGAGGCAGCAGCTTTTGCACAGATGCTCCTGGTGATTCTGGCACTTTCCAGGCACACTCCTGAAAGTCGCGCACACTGCTGTTCACTCGCTAAACGACCTCTTGGGAAACACGTCTCCGGTCGACGGACCGCTCAGATTGCTTCTCGTGTAACTGTGAACTGTGTCAGCGCAGGGAATCCGTCTCTGTTGAGCAGATGTCAATCCTGCCTCGCTTTTGCTTTGTTGCCTCTACCAAGATGATTTCCCGTTTCTCTCTTCACTGGAGCAGGCAGACACAGCCAACGCACATCAAGTGTCAAGAGACACGCTCTGCTGAGCTCAACGCTTGTGCAGATGCACATGTGCGACGAAGTCAACACACGTGCTTGTGGAGAGAAAGAAAGGGACTCCCAGGCGTGTGGAGCGACGGGGAGAAAGAGCGGGCGCTGAGGAACACAGTTTCAAACAGACTGTCTCCACACAAACAGGCACCTGTCTGCAGGTATCCTAG
Organism: Patagioenas fasciata; assembly: GCF_037038585.1. Lineage (NCBI taxonomy): Eukaryota > Metazoa > Chordata > Aves > Columbiformes > Columbidae > Patagioenas > Patagioenas fasciata. Next base: position 70,050 of record NW_027288658.1, on the reverse strand, counting down.
ATCTTGATTCTTGAACTTGAGGAAACACGCGTCTGAGCAAAACTCCCAAACGCTTCCAGGAAAGACACAGGCTCTCCCACAAGCACACAAGTGTTTGCCCTCAGCTATAGATCAGGGACAAGCCTGTGAAGAGCAACCAAAGAGCTCGTCCGTCTTTCCCTCAATAGATGGGAGTAGGCGCGCTTGCGGATGTGTGCGTGTGTGTGGCCACGCGTTTGCTTAGGCATCAGTGTGTGAAAAGGTAGGTGCTTTTCTCTAGCTGCGTGTGCGTGCACGTGGTGCTGGGTGCACATCCCTGGGTGCTCGTGGAAAGGTTTCTGCATGGTTTTCGCTGAGGAATCGTGTGTGTGCACATGGACAAAGAGAAGGCGCAGCAACCAGGTTCCAGCGCCGAAGAAGGCAAAAGGCGAGGTTTCCGGCGCTATCTCCTTCTCTCCCCAGAGCTAGTCGCGCAAAGCAAGCCGCTAAGCCGGCGACCGGCAAGAGAGCTACAACGAAGCATGCCGAACGGAGAAAATAGCAGCAGCTCATCTGTTCACACCTTGTTTCTGCCATGTGCTTGAACGCCAAGACGTTCGCGCTTCTGTGAGATGAAAGACGTCCTTCTGCATATGTGGTTGCTCACACCGGTGCACTTGTTAGTGTATCCATTCAGTCCTGGGCTGCGGGGCATTCAGAAGTGGCTCTGTGGAGACGTCTGCATAGAGGCAGCTGTCAGAACACGCACACTCGATTGTTCACCAAAACATATGCAGACGCGTCCTTAGCCTGTAGATTTGGATGCACAGAGTTCCCTGTGTTCGCAAGAGACAAGGGAATCGCGTCTGTGCGCACAGAAGCAATAGCGGACCGTTTCCCTCGGAGTGAACGCGAAAGAGCCGTCTATATACTCGCAGACACGCGAACGTGCCTCAATGCGGTCACAGAGGCAGCAGCTTTTGCACAGATGCTCCTGGTGATTCTGGCACTTTCCAGGCACACTCCTGAAAGTCGCGCACACTGCTGTTCACTCGCTAAACGACCTCTTGGGAAACACGTCTCCGGTCGACGGACCGCTCAGATTGCTTCTCGTGTAACTGTGAACTGTGTCAGCGCAGGGAATCCGTCTCTGTTGAGCAGATGTCAATCCTGCCTCGCTTTTGCTTTGTTGCCTCTACCAAGATGATTTCCCGTTTCTCTCTTCACTGGAGCAGGCAGACACAGCCAACGCACATCAAGTGTCAAGAGACACGCTCTGCTGAGCTCAACGCTTGTGCAGATGCACATGTGCGACGAAGTCAACACACGTGCTTGTGGAGAGAAAGAAAGGGACTCCCAGGCGTGTGGAGCGACGGGGAGAAAGAGCGGGCGCTGAGGAACACAGTTTCAAACAGACTGTCTCCACACAAACAGGCACCTGTCTGCAGGTATCCTAGCTCTTGATTCTTGAACTTGAGGAAACACGCGTCTGAGCAAAACTCCCAAACGCTTCCAGGAAAGACACAGGCTCTCCCACAAGCACACAAGTGTTTGCCCTCAGCTATAGATCAGGGACAAGCCTGTGAAGAGCAACCAAAGAGCTCGTCCGTCTTTCCCTCAATAGATGGGAGTAGGCGCGCTTGCGGATGTGTGCGTGTGTGTGGCCACGCGTTTGCTTAGGCATCAGTGTGTGAAAAGGTAGGTGCTTTTCTCTAGCTGCGTGTGCGTGCACGTGGTGCTGGGTGCACATCCCTGGGTGCTCGTGGAAAGGTTTCTGCATGGTTTTCGCTGAGGAATCGTGTGTGTGCACATGGACAAAGAGAAGGCGCAGCAACCAGGTTCCAGCGCCGAAGAAGGCAAAAGGCGAGGTTTCCGGCGCTATCTCCTTCTCTCCCCAGAGCTAGTCGCGCAAAGCAAGCCGCTAAGCCGGCGACCGGCAAGAGAGCTACAACGAAGCATGCCGAACGGAGAAAATAGCAGCAGCTCATCTGTTCACACCTTGTTTCTGCCATGTGCTTGAACGCCAAGACGTTCGCGCTTCTGTGAGATGAAAGACGTCCTTCTGCATATGTGGTTGCTCACACCGGTGCACTTGTTAGTGTATCCATTCAGTCCTGGGCTGCGGGGCATTCAGAAGTGGCTCTGTGGAGACGTCTGCATAGAGGCAGCTGTCAGAACACGCACACTCGATTGTTCACCAAAACATATGCAGACGCGTCCTTAGCCTGTAGATTTGGATGCACAGAGTTCCCTGTGTTCGCAAGAGACAAGGGAATCGCGTCTGTGCGCACAGAAGCAATAGCGGACCGTTTCCCTCGGAGTGAACGCGAAAGAGCCGTCTATATACTCGCAGACACGCGAACGTGCCTCAATGCGGTCACAGAGGCAGCAGCTTTTGCACAGATGCTCCTGGTGATTCTGGCACTTTCCAGGCACACTCCTGAAAGTCGCGCACACTGCTGTTCACTCGCTAAACGACCTCTTGGGAAACACGTCTCCGGTCGACGGACCGCTCAGATTGCTTCTCGTGTAACTGTGAACTGTGTCAGCGCAGGGAATCCGTCTCTGTTGAGCAGATGTCAATCCTGCCTCGCTTTTGCTTTGTTGCCTCTACCAAGATGATTTCCCGTTTCTCTCTTCACTGGAGCAGGCAGACACAGCCAACGCACATCAAGTGTCAAGAGACACGCTCTGCTGAGCTCAACGCTTGTGCAGATGCACATGTGCGACGAAGTCAACACACGTGCTTGTGGAGAGAAAGAAAGGGACTCCCAGGCGTGTGGAGCGACGGGGAGAAAGAGCGGGCGCTGAGGAACACAGTTTCAAACAGACTGTCTCCACACAAACAGGCACCTGTCTGCAGGTATCCTAGCTCTTGATTCTTGAACTTGAGGAAACACGCGTCTGAGCAAAACTCCCAAACGCTTCCAGGAAAGACACAGGCTCTCCCACAAGCACACAAGTGTTTGCCCTCAGCTATAGATCAGGGACAAGCCTGTGAAGAGCAACCAAAGAGCTCGTCCGTCTTTCCCTCAATAGATGGGAGTAGGCGCGCTTGCGGATGTGTGCGTGTGTGTGGCCACGCGTTTGCTTAGGCATCAGTGTGTGAAAAGGTAGGTGCTTTTCTCTAGCTGCGTGTGCGTGCACGTGGTGCTGGGTGCACATCCCTGGGTGCTCGTGGAAAGGTTTCTGCATGGTTTTCGCTGAGGAATCGTGTGTGTGCACATGGACAAAGAGAAGGCGCAGCAACCAGGTTCCAGCGCCGAAGAAGGCAAAAGGCGAGGTTTCCGGCGCTATCTCCTTCTCTCCCCAGAGCTAGTCGCGCAAAGCAAGCCGCTAAGCCGGCGACCGGCAAGAGAGCTACAACGAAGCATGCCGAACGGAGAAAATAGCAGCAGCTCATCTGTTCACACCTTGTTTCTGCCATGTGCTTGAACGCCAAGACGTTCGCGCTTCTGTGAGATGAAAGACGTCCTTCTGCATATGTGGTTGCTCACACCGGTGCACTTGTTAGTGTATCCATTCAGTCCTGGGCTGCGGGGCATTCAGAAGTGGCTCTGTGGAGACGTCTGCATAGAGGCAGCTGTCAGAACACGCACACTCGATTGTTCACCAAAACATATGCAGACGCGTCCTTAGCCTGTAGATTTGGATGCACAGAGTTCCCTGTGTTCGCAAGAGACAAGGGAATCGCGTCTGTGCGCACAGAAGCAATAGCGGACCGTTTCCCTCGGAGTGAACGCGAAAGAGCCGTCTATATACTCGCAGACACGCGAACGTGCCTCAATGCGGTCACAGAGGCAGCAGCTTTTGCACAGATGCTCCTGGTGATTCTGGCACTTTCCAGGCACACTCCTGAAAGTCGCGCACACTGCTGTTCACTCGCTAAACGACCTCTTGGGAAACACGTCTCCGGTCGACGGACCGCTCAGATTGCTTCTCGTGTAACTGTGAACTGTGTCAGCGCAGGGAATCCGTCTCTGTTGAGCAGATGTCAATCCTGCCTCGCTTTTGCTTTGTTGCCTCTACCAAGATGATTTCCCGTTTCTCTCTTCACTGGAGCAGGCAGACACAGCCAACGCACATCAAGTGTCAAGAGACACGCTCTGCTGAGCTCAACGCTTGTGCAGATGCACATGTGCGACGAAGTCAACACACGTGCTTGTGGAGAGAAAGAAAGGGACTCCCAGGCGTGTGGAGCGACGGGGAGAAAGAGCGGGCGCTGAGGAACACAGTTTCAAACAGACTGTCTCCACACAAACAGGCACCTGTCTGCAGGTATCCTAGCTCTTGATTCTTGAACTTGAGGAAACACGCGTCTGAGCAAAACTCCCAAACGCTTCCAGGAAAGACACAGGCTCTCCCACAAGCACACAAGTGTTTGCCCTCAGCTATAGATCAGGGACAAGCCTGTGAAGAGCAACCAAAGAGCTCGTCCGTCTTTCCCTCAATAGATGGGAGTAGGCGCGCTTGCGGATGTGTGCGTGTGTGTGGCCACGCGTTTGCTTAGGCATCAGTGTGTGAAAAGGTAGGTGCTTTTCTCTAGCTGCGTGTGCGTGCACGTGGTGCTGGGTGCACATCCCTGGGTGCTCGTGGAAAGGTTTCTGCATGGTTTTCGCTGAGGAATCGTGTGTGTGCACATGGACAAAGAGAAGGCGCAGCAACCAGGTTCCAGCGCCGAAGAAGGCAAAAGGCGAGGTTTCCGGCGCTATCTCCTTCTCTCCCCAGAGCTAGTCGCGCAAAGCAAGCCGCTAAGCCGGCGACCGGCAAGAGAGCTACAACGAAGCATGCCGAACGGAGAAAATAGCAGCAGCTCATCTGTTCACACCTTGTTTCTGCCATGTGCTTGAACGCCAAGACGTTCGCGCTTCTGTGAGATGAAAGACGTCCTTCTGCATATGTGGTTGCTCACACCGGTGCACTTGTTAGTGTATCCATTCAGTCCTGGGCTGCGGGGCATTCAGAAGTGGCTCTGTGGAGACGTCTGCATAGAGGCAGCTGTCAGAACACGCACACTCGATTGTTCACCAAAACATATGCAGACGCGTCCTTAGCCTGTAGATTTGGATGCACAGAGTTCCCTGTGTTCGCAAGAGACAAGGGAATCGCGTCTGTGCGCACAGAAGCAATAGCGGACCGTTTCCCTCGGAGTGAACGCGAAAGAGCCGTCTATATACTCGCAGACACGCGAACGTGCCTCAATGCGGTCACAGAGGCAGCAGCTTTTGCACAGATGCTCCTGGTGATTCTGGCACTTTCCAGGCACACTCCTGAAAGTCGCGCACACTGCTGTTCACTCGCTAAACGACCTCTTGGGAAACACGTCTCCGGTCGACGGACCGCTCAGATTGCTTCTCGTGTAACTGTGAACTGTGTCAGCGCAGGGAATCCGTCTCTGTTGAGCAGATGTCAATCCTGCCTCGCTTTTGCTTTGTTGCCTCTACCAAGATGATTTCCCGTTTCTCTCTTCACTGGAGCAGGCAGACACAGCCAACGCACATCAAGTGTCAAGAGACACGCTCTGCTGAGCTCAACGCTTGTGCAGATGCACATGTGCGACGAAGTCAACACACGTGCTTGTGGAGAGAAAGAAAGGGACTCCCAGGCGTGTGGAGCGACGGGGAGAAAGAGCGGGCGCTGAGGAACACAGTTTCAAACAGACTGTCTCCACACAAACAGGCACCTGTCTGCAGGTATCCTAGATCTTGATTCTTGAACTTGAGGAAACACGCGTCTGAGCAAAACTCCCAAACGCTTCCAGGAAAGACACAGGCTCTCCCACAAGCACACAAGTGTTTGCCCTCAGCTATAGATCAGGGACAAGCCTGTGAAGAGCAACCAAAGAGCTCGTCCGTCTTTCCCTCAATAGATGGGAGTAGGCGCGCTTGCGGATGTGTGCGTGTGTGTGGCCACGCGTTTGCTTAGGCATCAGTGTGTGAAAAGGTAGGTGCTTTTCTCTAGCTGCGTGTGCGTGCACGTGGTGCTGGGTGCACATCCCTGGGTGCTCGTGGAAAGGTTTCTGCATGGTTTTCGCTGAGGAATCGTGTGTGTGCACATGGACAAAGAGAAGGCGCAGCAACCAGGTTCCAGCGCCGAAGAAGGCAAAAGGCGAGGTTTCCGGCGCTATCTCCTTCTCTCCCCAGAGCTAGTCGCGCAAAGCAAGCCGCTAAGCCGGCGACCGGCAAGAGAGCTACAACGAAGCATGCCGAACGGAGAAAATAGCAGCAGCTCATCTGTTCACACCTTGTTTCTGCCATGTGCTTGAACGCCAAGACGTTCGCGCTTCTGTGAGATGAAAGACGTCCTTCTGCATATGTGGTTGCTCACACCGGTGCACTTGTTAGTGTATCCATTCAGTCCTGGGCTGCGGGGCATTCAGAAGTGGCTCTGTGGAGACGTCTGCATAGAGGCAGCTGTCAGAACACGCACACTCGATTGTTCACCAAAACATATGCAGACGCGTCCTTAGCCTGTAGATTTGGATGCACAGAGTTCCCTGTGTTCGCAAGAGACAAGGGAATCGCGTCTGTGCGCACAGAAGCAATAGCGGACCGTTTCCCTCGGAGTGAACGCGAAAGAGCCGTCTATATACTCGCAGACACGCGAACGTGCCTCAATGCGGTCACAGAGGCAGCAGCTTTTGCACAGATGCTCCTGGTGATTCTGGCACTTTCCAGGCACACTCCTGAAAGTCGCGCACACTGCTGTTCACTCGCTAAACGACCTCTTGGGAAACACGTCTCCGGTCGACGGACCGCTCAGATTGCTTCTCGTGTAACTGTGAACTGTGTCAGCGCAGGGAATCCGTCTCTGTTGAGCAGATGTCAATCCTGCCTCGCTTTTGCTTTGTTGCCTCTACCAAGATGATTTCCCGTTTCTCTCTTCACTGGAGCAGGCAGACACAGCCAACGCACATCAAGTGTCAAGAGACACGCTCTGCTGAGCTCAACGCTTGTGCAGATGCACATGTGCGACGAAGTCAACACACGTGCTTGTGGAGAGAAAGAAAGGGACTCCCAGGCGTGTGGAGCGACGGGGAGAAAGAGCGGGCGCTGAGGAACACAGTTTCAAACAGACTGTCTCCACACAAACAGGCACCTGTCTGCAGGTATCCTAGATCTTGATTCTTGAACTTGAGGAAACACGCGTCTGAGCAAAACTCCCAAACGCTTCCAGGAAAGACACAGGCTCTCCCACAAGCACACAAGTGTTTGCCCTCAGCTATAGATCAGGGACAAGCCTGTGAAGAGCAACCAAAGAGCTCGTCCGTCTTTCCCTCAATAGATGGGAGTAGGCGCGCTTGCGGATGTGTGCGTGTGTGTGGCCACGCGTTTGCTTAGGCATCAGTGTGTGAAAAGGTAGGTGCTTTTCTCTAGCTGCGTGTGCGTGCACGTGGTGCTGGGTGCACATCCCTGGGTGCTCGTGGAAAGGTTTCTGCATGGTTTTCGCTGAGGAATCGTGTGTGTGCACATGGACAAAGAGAAGGCGCAGCAACCAGGTTCCAGCGCCGAAGAAGGCAAAAGGCGAGGTTTCCGGCGCTATCTCCTTCTCTCCCCAGAGCTAGTCGCGCAAAGCAAGCCGCTAAGCCGGCGACCGGCAAGAGAGCTACAACGAAGCATGCCGAACGGAGAAAATAGCAGCAGCTCATCTGTTCACACCTTGTTTCTGCCATGTGCTTGAACGCCAAGACGTTCGCGCTTCTGTGAGATGAAAGACGTCCTTCTGCATATGTGGTTGCTCACACCGGTGCACTTGTTAGTGTATCCATTCAGTCCTGGGCTGCGGGGCATTCAGAAGTGGCTCTGTGGAGACGTCTGCATAGAGGCAGCTGTCAGAACACGCACACTCGATTGTTCACCAAAACATATGCAGACGCGTCCTTAGCCTGTAGATTTGGATGCACAGAGTTCCCTGTGTTCGCAAGAGACAAGGGAATCGCGTCTGTGCGCACAGAAGCAATAGCGGACCGTTTCCCTCGGAGTGAACGCGAAAGAGCCGTCTATATACTCGCAGACACGCGAACGTGCCTCAATGCGGTCACAGAGGCAGCAGCTTTTGCACAGATGCTCCTGGTGATTCTGGCACTTTCCAGGCACACTCCTGAAAGTCGCGCACACTGCTGTTCACTCGCTAAACGACCTCTTGGGAAACACGTCTCCGGTCGACGGACCGCTCAGATTGCTTCTCGTGTAACTGTGAACTGTGTCAGCGCAGGGAATCCGTCTCTGTTGAGCAGATGTCAATCCTGCCTCGCTTTTGCTTTGTTGCCTCTACCAAGATGATTTCCCGTTTCTCTCTTCACTGGAGCAGGCAGACACAGCCAACGCACATCAAGTGTCAAGAGACACGCTCTGCTGAGCTCAACGCTTGTGCAGATGCACATGTGCGACGAAGTCAACACACGTGCTTGTGGAGAGAAAGAAAGGGACTCCCAGGCGTGTGGAGCGACGGGGAGAAAGAGCGGGCGCTGAGGAACACAGTTTCAAACAGACTGTCTCCACACAAACAGGCACCTGTCTGCAGGTATCCTAGCTCTTGATTCTTGAACTTGAGGAAACACGCGTCTGAGCAAAACTCCCAAACGCTTCCAGGAAAGACACAGGCTCTCCCACAAGCACACAAGTGTTTGCCCTCAGCTATAGATCAGGGACAAGCCTGTGAAGAGCAACCAAAGAGCTCGTCCGTCTTTCCCTCAATAGATGGGAGTAGGCGCGCTTGCGGATGTGTGCGTGTGTGTGGCCACGCGTTTGCTTAGGCATCAGTGTGTGAAAAGGTAGGTGCTTTTCTCTAGCTGCGTGTGCGTGCACGTGGTGCTGGGTGCACATCCCTGGGTGCTCGTGGAAAGGTTTCTGCATGGTTTTCGCTGAGGAATCGTGTGTGTGCACATGGACAAAGAGAAGGCGCAGCAACCAGGTTCCAGCGCCGAAGAAGGCAAAAGGCGAGGTTTCCGGCGCTATCTCCTTCTCTCCCCAGAGCTAGTCGCGCAAAGCAAGCCGCTAAGCCGGCGACCGGCAAGAGAGCTACAACGAAGCATGCCGAACGGAGAAAATAGCAGCAGCTCATCTGTTCACACCTTGTTTCTGCCATGTGCTTGAACGCCAAGACGTTCGCGCTTCTGTGAGATGAAAGACGTCCTTCTGCATATGTGGTTGCTCACACCGGTGCACTTGTTAGTGTATCCATTCAGTCCTGGGCTGCGGGGCATTCAGAAGTGGCTCTGTGGAGACGTCTGCATAGAGGCAGCTGTCAGAACACGCACACTCGATTGTTCACCAAAACATATGCAGACGCGTCCTTAGCCTGTAGATTTGGATGCACAGAGTTCCCTGTGTTCGCAAGAGACAAGGGAATCGCGTCTGTGCGCACAGAAGCAATAGCGGACCGTTTCCCTCGGAGTGAACGCGAAAGAGCCGTCTATATACTCGCAGACACGCGAACGTGCCTCAATGCGGTCACAGAGGCAGCAGCTTTTGCACAGATGCTCCTGGTGATTCTGGCACTTTCCAGGCACACTCCTGAAAGTCGCGCACACTGCTGTTCACTCGCTAAACGACCTCTTGGGAAACACGTCTCCGGTCGACGGACCGCTCAGATTGCTTCTCGTGTAACTGTGAACTGTGTCAGCGCAGGGAATCCGTCTCTGTTGAGCAGATGTCAATCCTGCCTCGCTTTTGCTTTGTTGCCTCTACCAAGATGATTTCCCGTTTCTCTCTTCACTGGAGCAGGCAGACACAGCCAACGCACATCAAGTGTCAAGAGACACGCTCTGCTGAGCTCAACGCTTGTGCAGATGCACATGTGCGACGAAGTCAACACACGTGCTTGTGGAGAGAAAGAAAGGGACTCCCAGGCGTGTGGAGCGACGGGGAGAAAGAGCGGGCGCTGAGGAACACAGTTTCAAACAGACTGTCTCCACACAAACAGGCACCTGTCTGCAGGTATCCTAGATCTTGATTCTTGAACTTGAGGAAACACGCGTCTGAGCAAAACTCCCAAACGCTTCCAGGAAAGACACAGGCTCTCCCACAAGCACACAAGTGTTTGCCCTCAGCTATAGATCAGGGACAAGCCTGTGAAGAGATGCCCTGCTATTCTTTCGCCTTATGGCATCATGTGTTTCGTTCCTCTTGGAGATCGATTGTTAAACGTCTTTCCTCGGGCGACTGTGAAGCATTTGCCAGCGGAGGAGAAGTAGCACGGAGCAGCATTCAGTACTGCCTACGAGTGTCTTTGCTACCCTACTAGCGGAGCTCCAAGAACAGGCACACATCTTCAGGTACCTTCCAAATGTGGATTCCCCTGCAGCCCCGTAGGCGGGCGTGCAGTACGCCAACCGTCAACGGACGTTTTTCCCCTCAAGCCTGTCAGGACGTTGCTCGTCCGTCTTTCCCTCAATAGATGGGAGTAGGCGCGCTTGCGGATGTGTGCGTGTGTGTGGCCACGCGTTTGCTTAGGCATCAGTGTGTGAAAAGGTAGGTGCTTTTCTCTAGCTGCGTGTGCGTGCACGTGGTGCTGGGTGCACATCCCTGGGTGCTCGTGGAAAGGTTTCTGCATGGTTTTCGCTGAGGAATCGTGTGTGTGCACATGGACAAAGAGAAGGCGCAGCAACCAGGTTCCAGCGCCGAAGAAGGCAAAAGGCGAGGTTTCCGGCGCTATCTCCTTCTCTCCCCAGAGCTAGTCGCGCAAAGCAAGCCGCTAAGCCGGCGACCGGCAAGAGAGCTACAACGAAGCATGCCGAACGGAGAAAATAGCAGCAGCTCATCTGTTCACACCTTGTTTCTGCCATGTGCTTGAACGCCAAGACGTTCGCGCTTCTGTGAGATGAAAGACGTCCTTCTGCATATGTGGTTGCTCACACCGGTGCACTTGTTAGTGTATCCATTCAGTCCTGGGCTGCGGGGCATTCAGAAGTGGCTCTGTGGAGACGTCTGCATAGAGGCAGCTGTCAGAACACGCACACTCGATTGTTCACCAAAACATATGCAGACGCGTCCTTAGCCTGTAGATTTGGATGCACAGAGTTCCCTGTGTTCGCAAGAGACAAGGGAATCGCGTCTGTGCGCACAGAAGCAATAGCGGACCGTTTCCCTCGGAGTGAACGCGAAAGAGCCGTCTATATACTCGCAGACACGCGAACGTGCCTCAATGCGGTCACAGAGGCAGCAGCTTTTGCACAGATGCTCCTGGTGATTCTGGCACTTTCCAGGCACACTCCTGAAAGTCGCGCACACTGCTGTTCACTCGCTAAACGACCTCTTGGGAAACACGTCTCCGGTCGACGGACCGCTCAGATTGCTTCTCGTGTAACTGTGAACTGTGTCAGCGCAGGGAATCCGTCTCTGTTGAGCAGATGTCAATCCTGCCTCGCTTTTGCTTTGTTGCCTCTACCAAGATGATTTCCCGTTTCTCTCTTCACTGGAGCAGGCAGACACAGCCAACGCACATCAAGTGTCAAGAGACACGCTCTGCTGAGCTCAACGCTTGTGCAGATGCACATGTGCGACGAAGTCAACACACGTGCTTGTGGAGAGAAAGAAAGGGACTCCCAGGCGTGTGGAGCGACGGGGAGAAAGAGCGGGCGCTGAGGAACACAGTTTCAAACAGACTGTCTCCACACAAACAGGCACCTGTCTGCAGGTATCCTAGCTCTTGATTCTTGAACTTGAGGAAACACGCGTCTGAGCAAAACTCCCAAACGCTTCCAGGAAAGACACAGGCTCTCCCACAAGCACACAAGTGTTTGCCCTCAGCTATAGATCAGGGACAAGCCTGTGAAGAGCAACCAAAGAGCTCGTCCGTCTTTCCCTCAATAGATGGGAGTAGGCGCGCTTGCGGATGTGTGCGTGTGTGTGGCCACGCGTTTGCTTAGGCATCAGTGTGTGAAAAGGTAGGTGCTTTTCTCTAGCTGCGTGTGCGTGCACGTGGTGCTGGGTGCACATCCCTGGGTGCTCGTGGAAAGGTTTCTGCATGGTTTTCGCTGAGGAATCGTGTGTGTGCACATGGACAAAGAGAAGGCGCAGCAACCAGGTTCCAGCGCCGAAGAAGGCAAAAGGCGAGGTTTCCGGCGCTATCTCCTTCTCTCCCCAGAGCTAGTCGCGCAAAGCAAGCCGCTAAGCCGGCGACCGGCAAGAGAGCTACAACGAAGCATGCCGAACGGAGAAAATAGCAGCAGCTCATCTGTTCACACCTTGTTTCTGCCATGTGCTTGAACGCCAAGACGTTCGCGCTTCTGTGAGATGAAAGACGTCCTTCTGCATATGTGGTTGCTCACACCGGTGCACTTGTTAGTGTATCCATTCAGTCCTGGGCTGCGGGGCATTCAGAAGTGGCTCTGTGGAGACGTCTGCATAGAGGCAGCTGTCAGAACACGCACACTCGATTGTTCACCAAAACATATGCAGACGCGTCCTTAGCCTGTAGATTTGGATGCACAGAGTTCCCTGTGTTCGCAAGAGACAAGGGAATCGGGTCTGTTCGCACAGAAGCAATAGCGGACCGTTTCCCTCGGAGTGAACGCGAAAGAGCCGTCTATATACTCGCAGACACGCGAACGTGCCTCAATGCGGTCACAGAGGCAGCAGCTTTTGCACAGATGCTCCTGGTGATTCTGGCACTTTCCAGGCACACTCCTGAAAGTCGCGCACACTGCTGTTCACTCGCTAAACGACCTCTTGGGAAACACGTCTCCGGTCGACGGACCGCTCAGATTGCTTCTCGTGTAACTGTGAACTGTGTCAGCGCAGGGAATCCGTCTCTGTTGAGCAGATGTCAATCCTGCCTCGCTTTTGCTTTGTTGCCTCTACCAAGATGATTTCCCGTTTCTCTCTTCACTGGAGCAGGCAGACACAGCCAACGCACATCAAGTGTCAAGAGACACGCTCTGCTGAGCTCAACGCTTGTGCAGATGCACATGTGCGACGAAGTCAACACACGTGCTTGTGGAGAGAAAGAAAGGGACTCCCAGGCGTGTGGAGCGACGGGGAGAAAGAGCGGGCGCTGAGGAACACAGTTTCAAACAGACTGTCTCCACACAAACAGGCACCTGTCTGCAGGTATCCTAGATCTTGATTCTTGAACTTGAGGAAACACGCGTCTGAGCAAAACTCCCAAACGCTTCCAGGAAAGACACAGGCTCTCCCACAAGCACACAAGTGTTTGCCCTCAGCTATAGATCAGGGACAAGCCTGTGAAGAGCAACCAAAGAGCTCGTCCGTCTTTCCCTCAATAGATGGGAGTAGGCGCGCTTGCGGATGTGTGCGTGTGTGTGGCCACGCGTTTGCTTAGGCATCAGTGTGTGAAAAGGTAGGTGCTTTTCTCTAGCTGCGTGTGCGTGCACGTGGTGCTGGGTGCACATCCCTGGGTGCTCGTGGAAAGGTTTCTGCATGGTTTTCGCTGAGGAATCGTGTGTGTGCACATGGACAAAGAGAAGGCGCAGCAACCAGGTTCCAGCGCCGAAGAAGGCAAAAGGCGAGGTTTCCGGCGCTATCTCCTTCTCTCCCCAGAGCTAGTCGCGCAAAGCAAGCCGCTAAGCCGGCGACCGGCAAGAGAGCTACAACGAAGCATGCCGAACGGAGAAAATAGCAGCAGCTCATCTGTTCACACCTTGTTTCTGCCATGTGCTTGAACGCCAAGACGTTCGCGCTTCTGTGAGATGAAAGACGTCCTTCTGCATATGTGGTTGCTCACACCGGTGCACTTGTTAGTGTATCCATTCAGTCCTGGGCTGCGGGGCATTCAGAAGTGGCTCTGTGGAGACGTCTGCATAGAGGCAGCTGTCAGAACACGCACACTCGATTGTTCACCAAAACATATGCAGACGCGTCCTTAGCCTGTAGATTTGGATGCACAGAGTTCCCTGTGTTCGCAAGAGACAAGGGAATCGCGTCTGTGCGCACAGAAGCAATAGCGGACCGTTTCCCTCGGAGTGAACGCGAAAGAGCCGTCTATATACTCGCAGACACGCGAACGTGCCTCAATGCGGTCACAGAGGCAGCAGCTTTTGCACAGATGCTCCTGGTGATTCTGGCACTTTCCAGGCACACTCCTGAAAGTCGCGCACACTGCTGTTCACTCGCTAAACGACCTCTTGGGAAACACGTCTCCGGTCGACGGACCGCTCAGATTGCTTCTCGTGTAACTGTGAACTGTGTCAGCGCAGGGAATCCGTCTCTGTTGAGCAGATGTCAATCCTGCCTCGCTTTTGCTTTGTTGCCTCTACCAAGATGATTTCCCGTTTCTCTCTTCACTGGAGCAGGCAGACACAGCCAACGCACATCAAGTGTCAAGAGACACGCTCTGCTGAGCTCAACGCTTGTGCAGATGCACATGTGCGACGAAGTCAACACACGTGCTTGTGGAGAGAAAGAAAGGGACTCCCAGGCGTGTGGAGCGACGGGGAGAAAGAGCGGGCGCTGAGGAACACAGTTTCAAACAGACTGTCTCCACACAAACAGGCACCTGTCTGCAGGTATCCTAGATCTTGATTCTTGAACTTGAGGAAACACGCGTCTGAGCAAAACTCCCAAACGCTTCCAGGAAAGACACAGGCTCTCCCACAAGCACACAAGTGTTTGCCCTCAGCTATAGATCAGGGACAAGCCTGTGAAGAGATGCCCTGCTATTCTTTCGCCTTATGGCATCATGTGTTTCGTTCCTCTTGGAGATCGATTGTTAAACGTCTTTCCTCGGGCGACTGTGAAGCATTTGCCAGCGGAGGAGAAGTAGCACGGAGCAGCATTCAGTACTGCCTACGAGTGTCTTTGCTACCCTACTAGCGGAGCTCCAAGAACAGGCACACATCTTCAGGTACCTTCCAAATGTGGATTCCCCTGCAGCCCCGTAGGCGGGCGTGCAGTACGCCAACCGTCAACGGACGTTTTTCCCCTCAAGCCTGTCAGGACGTTGCTCGTCCGTCTTTCCCTCAATAGATGGGAGTAGGCGCGCTTGCGGATGTGTGCGTGTGTGTGGCCACGCGTTTGCTTAGGCATCAGTGTGTGAAAAGGTAGGTGCTTTTCTCTAGCTGCGTGTGCGTGCACGTGGTGCTGGGTGCACATCCCTGGGTGCTCGTGGAAAGGTTTCTGCATGGTTTTCGCTGAGGAATCGTGTGTGTGCACATGGACAAAGAGAAGGCGCAGCAACCAGGTTCCAGCGCCGAAGAAGGCAAAAGGCGAGGTTTCCGGCGCTATCTCCTTCTCTCCCCAGAGCTAGTCGCGCAAAGCAAGCCGCTAAGCCGGCGACCGGCAAGAGAGCTACAACGAAGCATGCCGAACGGAGAAAATAGCAGCAGCTCATCTGTTCACACCTTGTTTCTGCCATGTGCTTGAACGCCAAGACGTTCGCGCTTCTGTGAGATGAAAGACGTCCTTCTGCATATGTGGTTGCTCACACCGGTGCACTTGTTAGTGTATCCATTCAGTCCTGGGCTGCGGGGCATTCAGAAGTGGCTCTGTGGAGACGTCTGCATAGAGGCAGCTGTCAGAACACGCACACTCGATTGTTCACCAAAACATATGCAGACGCGTCCTTAGCCTGTAGATTTGGATGCACAGAGTTCCCTGTGTTCGCAAGAGACAAGGGAATCGCGTCTGTGCGCACAGAAGCAATAGCGGACCGTTTCCCTCGGAGTGAACGCGAAAGAGCCGTCTATATACTCGCAGACACGCGAACGTGCCTCAATGCGGTCACAGAGGCAGCAGCTTTTGCACAGATGCTCCTGGTGATTCTGGCACTTTCCAGGCACACTCCTGAAAGTCGCGCACACTGCTGTTCACTCGCTAAACGACCTCTTGGGAAACACGTCTCCGGTCGACGGACCGCTCAGATTGCTTCTCGTGTAACTGTGAACTGTGTCAGCGCAGGGAATCCGTCTCTGTTGAGCAGATGTCAATCCTGCCTCGCTTTTGCTTTGTTGCCTCTACCAAGATGATTTCCCGTTTCTCTCTTCACTGGAGCAGGCAGACACAGCCAACGCACATCAAGTGTCAAGAGACACGCTCTGCTGAGCTCAACGCTTGTGCAGATGCACATGTGCGACGAAGTCAACACACGTGCTTGTGGAGAGAAAGAAAGGGACTCCCAGGCGTGTGGAGCGACGGGGAGAAAGAGCGGGCGCTGAGGAACACAGTTTCAAACAGACTGTCTCCACACAAACAGGCACCTGTCTGCAGGTATCCTAGATCTTGATTCTTGAACTTGAGGAAACACGCGTCTGAGCAAAACTCCCAAACGCTTCCAGGAAAGACACAGGCTCTCCCACAAGCACACAAGTGTTTGCCCTCAGCTATAGATCAGGGACAAGCCTGTGAAGAGCAACCAAAGAGCTCGTCCGTCTTTCCCTCAATAGATGGGAGTAGGCGCGCTTGCGGATGTGTGCGTGTGTGTGGCCACGCGTTTGCTTAGGCATCAGTGTGTGAAAAGGTAGGTGCTTTTCTCTAGCTGCGTGTGCGTGCACGTGGTGCTGGGTGCACATCCCTGGGTGCTCGTGGAAAGGTTTCTGCATGGTTTTCGCTGAGGAATCGTGTGTGTGCACATGGACAAAGAGAAGGCGCAGCAACCAGGTTCCAGCGCCGAAGAAGGCAAAAGGCGAGGTTTCCGGCGCTATCTCCTTCTCTCCCCAGAGCTAGTCGCGCAAAGCAAGCCGCTAAGCCGGCGACCGGCAAGAGAGCTACAACGAAGCATGCCGAACGGAGAAAATAGCAGCAGCTCATCTGTTCACACCTTGTTTCTGCCATGTGCTTGAACGCCAAGACGTTCGCGCTTCTGTGAGATGAAAGACGTCCTTCTGCATATGTGGTTGCTCACACCGGTGCACTTGTTAGTGTATCCATTCAGTCCTGGGCTGCGGGGCATTCAGAAGTGGCTCTGTGGAGACGTCTGCATAGAGGCAGCTGTCAGAACACGCACACTCGATTGTTCACCAAAACATATGCAGACGCGTCCTTAGCCTGTAGATTTGGATGCACAGAGTTCCCTGTGTTCGCAAGAGACAAGGGAATCGCGTCTGTGCGCACAGAAGCAATAGCGGACCGTTTCCCTCGGAGTGAACGCGAAAGAGCCGTCTATATACTCGCAGACACGCGAACGTGCCTCAATGCGGTCACAGAGGCAGCAGCTTTTGCACAGATGCTCCTGGTGATTCTGGCACTTTCCAGGCACACTCCTGAAAGTCGCGCACACTGCTGTTCACTCGCTAAACGACCTCTTGGGAAACACGTCTCCGGTCGACGGACCGCTCAGATTGCTTCTCGTGTAACTGTGAACTGTGTCAGCGCAGGGAATCCGTCTCTGTTGAGCAGATGTCAATCCTGCCTCGCTTTTGCTTTGTTGCCTCTACCAAGATGATTTCCCGTTTCTCTCTTCACTGGAGCAGGCAGACACAGCCAACGCACATCAAGTGTCAAGAGACACGCTCTGCTGAGCTCAACGCTTGTGCAGATGCACATGTGCGACGAAGTCAACACACGTGCTTGTGGAGAGAAAGAAAGGGACTCCCAGGCGTGTGGAGCGACGGGGAGAAAGAGCGGGCGCTGAGGAACACAGTTTCAAACAGACTGTCTCCACACAAACAGGCACCTGTCTGCAGGTATCCTAGATCTTGATTCTTGAACTTGAGGAAACACGCGTCTGAGCAAAACTCCCAAACGCTTCCAGGAAAGACACAGGCTCTCCCACAAGCACACAAGTGTTTGCCCTCAGCTATAGATCAGGGACAAGCCTGTGAAGAGCAACCAAAGAGCTCGTCCGTCTTTCCCTCAATAGATGGGAGTAGGCGCGCTTGCGGATGTGTGCGTGTGTGTGGCCACGCGTTTGCTTAGGCATCAGTGTGTGAAAAGGTAGGTGCTTTTCTCTAGCTGCGTGTGCGTGCACGTGGTGCTGGGTGCACATCCCTGGGTGCTCGTGGAAAGGTTTCTGCATGGTTTTCGCTGAGGAATCGTGTGTGTGCACATGGACAAAGAGAAGGCGCAGCAACCAGGTTCCAGCGCCGAAGAAGGCAAAAGGCGAGGTTTCCGGCGCTATCTCCTTCTCTCCCCAGAGCTAGTCGCGCAAAGCAAGCCGCTAAGCCGGCGACCGGCAAGAGAGCTACAACGAAGCATGCCGAACGGAGAAAATAGCAGCAGCTCATCTGTTCACACCTTGTTTCTGCCATGTGCTTGAACGCCAAGACGTTCGCGCTTCTGTGAGATGAAAGACGTCCTTCTGCATATGTGGTTGCTCACACCGGTGCACTTGTTAGTGTATCCATTCAGTCCTGGGCTGCGGGGCATTCAGAAGTGGCTCTGTGGAGACGTCTGCATAGAGGCAGCTGTCAGAACACGCACACTCGATTGTTCACCAAAACATATGCAGACGCGTCCTTAGCCTGTAGATTTGGATGCACAGAGTTCCCTGTGTTCGCAAGAGACAAGGGAATCGCGTCTGTGCGCACAGAAGCAATAGCGGACCGTTTCCCTCGGAGTGAACGCGAAAGAGCCGTCTATATACTCGCAGACACGCGAACGTGCCTCAATGCGGTCACAGAGGCAGCAGCTTTTGCACAGATGCTCCTGGTGATTCTGGCACTTTCCAGGCACACTCCTGAAAGTCGCGCACACTGCTGTTCACTCGCTAAACGACCTCTTGGGAAACACGTCTCCGGTCGACGGACCGCTCAGATTGCTTCTCGTGTAACTGTGAACTGTGTCAGCGCAGGGAATCCGTCTCTGTTGAGCAGATGTCAATCCTGCCTCGCTTTTGCTTTGTTGCCTCTACCAAGATGATTTCCCGTTTCTCTCTTCACTGGAGCAGGCAGACACAGCCAACGCACATCAAGTGTCAAGAGACACGCTCTGCTGAGCTCAACGCTTGTGCAGATGCACATGTGCGACGAAGTCAACACACGTGCTTGTGGAGAGAAAGAAAGGGACTCCCAGGCGTGTGGAGCGACGGGGAGAAAGAGCGGGCGCTGAGGAACACAGTTTCAAACAGACTGTCTCCACACAAACAGGCACCTGTCTGCAGGTATCCTAGATCTTGATTCTTGAACTTGAGGAAACACGCGTCTGAGCAAAACTCCCAAACGCTTCCAGGAAAGACACAGGCTCTCCCACAAGCACACAAGTGTTTGCCCTCAGCTATAGATCAGGGACAAGCCTGTGAAGAGCAACCAAAGAGCTCGTCCGTCTTTCCCTCAATAGATGGGAGTAGGCGCGCTTGCGGATGTGTGCGTGTGTGTGGCCACGCGTTTGCTTAGGCATCAGTGTGTGAAAAGGTAGGTGCTTTTCTCTAGCTGCGTGTGCGTGCACGTGGTGCTGGGTGCACATCCCTGGGTGCTCGTGGAAAGGTTTCTGCATGGTTTTCGCTGAGGAATCGTGTGTGTGCACATGGACAAAGAGAAGGCGCAGCAACCAGGTTCCAGCGCCGAAGAAGGCAAAAGGCGAGGTTTCCGGCGCTATCTCCTTCTCTCCCCAGAGCTAGTCGCGCAAAGCAAGCCGCTAAGCCGGCGACCGGCAAGAGAGCTACAACGAAGCATGCCGAACGGAGAAAATAGCAGCAGCTCATCTGTTCACACCTTGTTTCTGCCATGTGCTTGAACGCCAAGACGTTCGCGCTTCTGTGAGATGAAAGACGTCCTTCTGCATATGTGGTTGCTCACACCGGTGCACTTGTTAGTGTATCCATTCAGTCCTGGGCTGCGGGGCATTCAGAAGTGGCTCTGTGGAGACGTCTGCATAGAGGCAGCTGTCAGAACACGCACACTCGATTGTTCACCAAAACATATGCAGACGCGTCCTTAGCCTGTAGATTTGGATGCACAGAGTTCCCTGTGTTCGCAAGAGACAAGGGAATCGCGTCTGTACGCACAGAAGCAATAGCGGACCGTTTCCCTCGGAGTGAACGCGAAAGAGCCGTCTATATACTCGCAGACACGCGAACGTGCCTCAATGCGGTCACAGAGGCAGCAGCTTTTGCACAGATGCTCCTGGTGATTCTGGCACTTTCCAGGCACACTCCTGAAAGTCGCGCACACTGCTGTTCACTCGCTAAACGACCTCTTGGGAAACACGTCTCCGGTCGACGGACCGCTCAGATTGCTTCTCGTGTAACTGTGAACTGTGTCAGCGCAGGGAATCCGTCTCTGTTGAGCAGATGTCAATCCTGCCTCGCTTTTGCTTTGTTGCCTCTACCAAGATGATTTCCCGTTTCTCTCTTCACTGGAGCAGGCAGACACAGCCAACGCACATCAAGTGTCAAGAGACACGCTCTGCTGAGCTCAACGCTTGTGCAGATGCACATGTGCGACGAAGTCAACACACGTGCTTGTGGAGAGAAAGAAAGGGACTCCCAGGCGTGTGGAGCGACGGGGAGAAAGAGCGGGCGCTGAGGAACACAGTTTCAAACAGACTGTCTCCACACAAACAGGCACCTGTCTGCAGGTATCCTAGATCTTGATTCTTGAACTTGAGGAAACACGCGTCTGAGCAAAACTCCCAAACGCTTCCAGGAAAGACACAGGCTCTCCCACAAGCACACAAGTGTTTGCCCTCAGCTATAGATCAGGGACAAGCCTGTGAAGAGCAACCAAAGAGCTCGTCCGTCTTTCCCTCAATAGATGGGAGTAGGCGCGCTTGCGGATGTGTGCGTGTGTGTGGCCACGCGTTTGCTTAGGCTTCAGTGTGTGAAAAGGTAGGTGCTTTTCTCTAGCTGCGTGTGCGTGCACGTGGTGCTGGGTGCACATCCCTGGGTGCTCGTGGAAAGGTTTCTGCATGGTTTTCGCTGAGGAATCGTGTGTGTGCACATGGACAAAGAGAAGGCGCAGCAACCAGGTTCCAGCGCCGAAGAAGGCAAAAGGCGAGGTTTCCGGCGCTATCTCCTTCTCTCCCCAGAGCTAGTCGCGCAAAGCAAGCCGCTAAGCCGGCGACCGGCAAGAGAGCTACAACGAAGCATGCCGAACGGAGAAAATAGCAGCAGCTCATCTGTTCACACCTTGTTTCTGCCATGTGCTTGAACGCCAAGACGTTCGCGCTTCTGTGAGATGAAAGACGTCCTTCTGCATATGTGGTTGCTCACACCGGTGCACTTGTTAGTGTATCCATTCAGTCCTGGGCTGCGGGGCATTCAGAAGTGGCTCTGTGGAGACGTCTGCATAGAGGCAGCTGTCAGAACACGCACACTCGATTGTTCACCAAAACATATGCAGACGCGTCCTTAGCCTGTAGATTTGGATGCACAGAGTTCCCTGTGTTCGCAAGAGACAAGGGAATCGCGTCTGTGCGCACAGAAGCAATAGCGGACCGTTTCCCTCGGAGTGAACGCGAAAGAGCCGTCTATATACTCGCAGACACGCGAACGTGCCTCAATGCGGTCACAGAGGCAGCAGCTTTTGCACAGATGCTCCTGGTGATTCTGGCACTTTCCAGGCACACTCCTGAAAGTCGCGCACACTGCTGTTCACTCGCTAAACGACCTCTTGGGAAACACGTCTCCGGTCGACGGACCGCTCAGATTGCTTCTCGTGTAACTGTGAACTGTGTCAGCGCAGGGAATCCGTCTCTGTTGAGCAGATGTCAATCCTGCCTCGCTTTTGCTTTGTTGCCTCTACCAAGATGATTTCCCGTTTCTCTCTTCACTGGAGCAGGCAGACACAGCCAACGCACATCAAGTGTCAAGAGACACGCTCTGCTGAGCTCAACGCTTGTGCAGATGCACATGTGCGACGAAGTCAACACACGTGCTTGTGGAGAGAAAGAAAGGGACTCCCAGGCGTGTGGAGCGACGGGGAGAAAGAGCGGGCGCTGAGGAACACAGTTTCAAACAGACTGTCTCCACACAAACAGGCACCTGTCTGCAGGTATCCTAGATCTTGATTCTTGAACTTGAGGAAACACGCGTCTGAGCAAAACTCCCAAACGCTTCCAGGAAAGACACAGGCTCTCCCACAAGCACACAAGTGTTTGCCCTCAGCTATAGATCAGGGACAAGCCTGTGAAGAGATGCCCTGCTATTCTTTCGCCTTATGGCATCATGTGTTTCGTTCCTCTTGGAGATCGATTGTTAAACGTCTTTCCTCGGCGACTGTGAAGCATTTGCCAGCGGAGGAGAAGTAGCACGGAGCAGCATTCAGTACTGCCTACGAGTGTCTTTGCTACCCTACTAGCGGAGCTCCAAGAACAGGCACACATCTTCAGGTACCTTCCAAATGTGGATTCCCCTGCAGCCCCGTAGGCGGGCGTGCAGTACGCCAACCGTCAACGGACGTTTTTCCCCTCAAGCCTGTCAGGACGTTGCTCGTCCGTCTTTCCCTCAATAGATGGGAGTAGGCGCGCTTGCGGATGTGTGCGTGTGTGTGGCCACGCGTTTGCTTAGGCATCAGTGTGTGAAAAGGTAGGTGCTTTTCTCTAGCTGCGTGTGCGTGCACGTGGTGCTGGGTGCACATCCCTGGGTGCTCGTGGAAAGGTTTCTGCATGGTTTTCGCTGAGGAATCGTGTGTGTGCACATGGACAAAGAGAAGGCGCAGCAACCAGGTTCCAGCGCCGAAGAAGGCAAAAGGCGAGGTTTCCGGCGCTATCTCCTTCTCTCCCCAGAGCTAGTCGCGCAAAGCAAGCCGCTAAGCCGGCGACCGGCAAGAGAGCTACAACGAAGCATGCCGAACGGAGAAAATAGCAGCAGCTCATCTGTTCACACCTTGTTTCTGCCATGTGCTTGAACGCCAAGACGTTCGCGCTTCTGTGAGATGAAAGACGTCCTTCTGCATATGTGGTTGCTCACACCGGTGCACTTGTTAGTGTATCCATTCAGTCCTGGGCTGCGGGGCATTCAGAAGTGGCTCTGTGGAGACGTCTGCATAGAGGCAGCTGTCAGAACACGCACACTCGATTGTTCACCAAAACATATGCAGACGCGTCCTTAGCCTGTAGATTTGGATGCACAGAGTTCCCTGTGTTCGCAAGAGACAAGGGAATCGCGTCTGTGCGCACAGAAGCAATAGCGGACCGTTTCCCTCGGAGTGAACGCGAAAGAGCCGTCTATATACTCGCAGACACGCGAACGTGCCTCAATGCGGTCACAGAGGCAGCAGCTTTTGCACAGATGCTCCTGGTGATTCTGGCACTTTCCAGGCACACTCCTGAAAGTCGCGCACACTGCTGTTCACTCGCTAAACGACCTCTTGGGAAACACGTCTCCGGTCGACGGACCGCTCAGATTGCTTCTCGTGTAACTGTGAACTGTGTCAGCGCAGGGAATCCGTCTCTGTTGAGCAGATGTCAATCCTGCCTCGCTTTTGCTTTGTTGCCTCTACCAAGATGATTTCCCGTTTCTCTCTTCACTGGAGCAGGCAGACACAGCCAACGCACATCAAGTGTCAAGAGACACGCTCTGCTGAGCTCAACGCTTGTGCAGATGCACATGTGCGACCAAGTCAACACACGTGCTTGTGGAGAGAAAGAAAGGGACTCCCAGGCGTGTGGAGCGACGGGGAGAAAGAGCGGGCGCTGAGGAACACAGTTTCAAACAGACTGTCTCCACACAAACAGGCACCTGTCTGCAGGTATCCTAGATCTTGATTCTTGAACTTGAGGAAACACGCGTCTGAGCAAAACTCCCAAACGCTTCCAGGAAAGACACAGGCTCTCCCACAAGCACACAAGTGTTTGCCCTCAGCTATAGATCAGGGACAAGCCTGTGAAGAGCAACCAAAGAGCTCGTCCGTCTTTCCCTCAATAGATGGGAGTAGGCGCGCTTGCGGATGTGTGCGTGTGTGTGGCCACGCGTTTGCTTAGGCATCAGTGTGTGAAAAGGTAGGTGCTTTTCTCTAGCTGCGTGTGCGTGCACGTGGTGCTGGGTGCACATCCCTGGGTGCTCGTGGAAAGGTTTCTGCATGGTTTTCGCTGAGGAATCGTGTGTGTGCACATGGACAAAGAGAAGGCGCAGCAACCAGGTTCCAGCGCCGAAGAAGGCAAAAGGCGAGGTTTCCGGCGCTATCTCCTTCTCTCCCCAGAGCTAGTCGCGCAAAGCAAGCCGCTAAGCCGGCGACCGGCAAGAGAGCTACAACGAAGCATGCCGAACGGAGAAAATAGCAGCAGCTCATCTGTTCACACCTTGTTTCTGCCATGTGCTTGAACGCCAAGACGTTCGCGCTTCTGTGAGATGAAAGACGTCCTTCTGCATATGTGGTTGCTCACACCGGTGCACTTGTTAGTGTATCCATTCAGTCCTGGGCTGCGGGGCATTCAGAAGTGGCTCTGTGGAGACGTCTGCATAGAGGCAGCTGTCAGAACACGCACACTCGATTGTTCACCAAAACATATGCAGACGCGTCCTTAGCCTGTAGATTTGGATGCACAGAGTTCCCTGTGTTCGCAAGAGACAAGGGAATCGCGTCTGTACGCACAGAAGCAATAGCGGACCGTTTCCCTCGGAGTGAACGCGAAAGAGCCGTCTATATACTCGCAGACACGCGAACGTGCCTCAATGCGGTCACAGAGGCAGCAGCTTTTGCACAGATGCTCCTGGTGATTCTGGCACTTTCCAGGCACACTCCTGAAAGTCGCGCACACTGCTGTTCACTCGCTAAACGACCTCTTGGGAAACACGTCTCCGGTCGACGGACCGCTCAGATTGCTTCTCGTGTAACTGTGAACTGTGTCAGCGCAGGGAATCCGTCTCTGTTGAGCAGATGTCAATCCTGCCTCGCTTTTGCTTTGTTGCCTCTACCAAGATGATTTCCCGTTTCTCTCTTCACTGGAGCAGGCAGACACAGCCAACGCACATCAAGTGTCAAGAGACACGCTCTGCTGAGCTCAACGCTTGTGCAGATGCACATGTGCGACGAAGTCAACACACGTGCTTGTGGAGAGAAAGAAAGGGACTCCCAGGCGTGTGGAGCGACGGGGAGAAAGAGCGGGCGCTGAGGAACACAGTTTCAAACAGACTGTCTCCACACAAACAGGCACCTGTCTGCAGGTATCCTAGATCTTGATTCTTGAACTTGAGGAAACACGCGTCTGAGCAAAACTCCCAAACGCTTCCAGGAAAGACACAGGCTCTCCCACAAGCACACAAGTGTTTGCCCTCAGCTATAGATCAGGGACAAGCCTGTGAAGAGCAACCAAAGAGCTCGTCCGTCTTTCCCTCAATAGATGGGAGTAGGCGCGCTTGCGGATGTGTGCGTGTGTGTGGCCACGCGTTTGCTTAGGCTTCAGTGTGTGAAAAGGTAGGTGCTTTTCTCTAGCTGCGTGTGCGTGCACGTGGTGCTGGGTGCACATCCCTGGGTGCTCGTGGAAAGGTTTCTGCATGGTTTTCGCTGAGGAATCGTGTGTGTGCACATGGACAAAGAGAAGGCGCAGCAACCAGGTTCCAGCGCCGAAGAAGGCAAAAGGCGAGGTTTCCGGCGCTATCTCCTTCTCTCCCCAGAGCTAGTCGCGCAAAGCAAGCCGCTAAGCCGGCGACCGGCAAGAGAGCTACAACGAAGCATGCCGAACGGAGAAAATAGCAGCAGCTCATCTGTTCACACCTTGTTTCTGCCATGTGCTTGAACGCCAAGACGTTCGCGCTTCTGTGAGATGAAAGACGTCCTTCTGCATATGTGGTTGCTCACACCGGTGCACTTGTTAGTGTATCCATTCAGTCCTGGGCTGCGGGGCATTCAGAAGTGGCTCTGTGGAGACGTCTGCATAGAGGCAGCTGTCAGAACACGCACACTCGATTGTTCACCAAAACATATGCAGACGCGTCCTTAGCCTGTAGATTTGGATGCACAGAGTTCCCTGTGTTCGCAAGAGACAAGGGAATCGCGTCTGTGCGCACAGAAGCAATAGCGGACCGTTTCCCTCGGAGTGAACGCGAAAGAGCCGTCTATATACTCGCAGACACGCGAACGTGCCTCAATGCGGTCACAGAGGCAGCAGCTTTTGCACAGATGCTCCTGGTGATTCTGGCACTTTCCAGGCACACTCCTGAAAGTCGCGCACACTGCTGTTCACTCGCTAAACGACCTCTTGGGAAACACGTCTCCGGTCGACGGACCGCTCAGATTGCTTCTCGTGTAACTGTGAACTGTGTCAGCGCAGGGAATCCGTCTCTGTTGAGCAGATGTCAATCCTGCCTCGCTTTTGCTTTGTTGCCTCTACCAAGATGATTTCCCGTTTCTCTCTTCACTGGAGCAGGCAGACACAGCCAACGCACATCAAGTGTCAAGAGACACGCTCTGCTGAGCTCAACGCTTGTGCAGATGCACATGTGCGACGAAGTCAACACACGTGCTTGTGGAGAGAAAGAAAGGGACTCCCAGGCGTGTGGAGCGACGGGGAGAAAGAGCGGGCGCTGAGGAACACAGTTTCAAACAGACTGTCTCCACACAAACAGGCACCTGTCTGCAGGTATCCTAGATCTTGATTCTTGAACTTGAGGAAACACGCGTCTGAGCAAAACTCCCAAACGCTTCCAGGAAAGACACAGGCTCTCCCACAAGCACACAAGTGTTTGCCCTCAGCTATAGATCAGGGACAAGCCTGTGAAGAGATGCCCTGCTATTCTTTCGCCTTATGGCATCATGTGTTTCGTTCCTCTTGGAGATCGATTGTTAAACGTCTTTCCTCGGCGACTGTGAAGCATTTGCCAGCGGAGGAGAAGTAGCACGGAGCAGCATTCAGTACTGCCTACGAGTGTCTTTGCTACCCTACTAGCGGAGCTCCAAGAACAGGCACACATCTTCAGGTACCTTCCAAATGTGGATTCCCCTGCAGCCCCGTAGGCGGGCGTGCAGTACGCCAACCGTCAACGGACGTTTTTCCCCTCAAGCCTGTCAGGACGTTGCTCGTCCGTCTTTCCCTCAATAGATGGGAGTAGGCGCGCTTGCGGATGTGTGCGTGTGTGTGGCCACGCGTTTGCTTAGGCATCAGTGTGTGAAAAGGTAGGTGCTTTTCTCTAGCTGCGTGTGCGTGCACGTGGTGCTGGGTGCACATCCCTGGGTGCTCGTGGAAAGGTTTCTGCATGGTTTTCGCTGAGGAATCGTGTGTGTGCACATGGACAAAGAGAAGGCGCAGCAACCAGGTTCCAGCGCCGAAGAAGGCAAAAGGCGAGGTTTCCGGCGCTATCTCCTTCTCTCCCCAGAGCTAGTCGCGCAAAGCAAGCCGCTAAGCCGGCGACCGGCAAGAGAGCTACAACGAAGCATGCCGAACGGAGAAAATAGCAGCAGCTCATCTGTTCACACCTTGTTTCTGCCATGTGCTTGAACGCCAAGACGTTCGCGCTTCTGTGAGATGAAAGACGTCCTTCTGCATATGTGGTTGCTCACACCGGTGCACTTGTTAGTGTATCCATTCAGTCCTGGGCTGCGGGGCATTCAGAAGTGGCTCTGTGGAGACGTCTGCATAGAGGCAGCTGTCAGAACACGCACACTCGATTGTTCACCAAAACATATGCAGACGCGTCCTTAGCCTGTAGATTTGGATGCACAGAGTTCCCTGTGTTCGCAAGAGACAAGGGAATCGCGTCTGTGCGCACAGAAGCAATAGCGGACCGTTTCCCTCGGAGTGAACGCGAAAGAGCCGTCTATATACTCGCAGACACGCGAACGTGCCTCAATGCGGTCACAGAGGCAGCAGCTTTTGCACAGATGCTCCTGGTGATTCTGGCACTTTCCAGGCACACTCCTGAAAGTCGCGCACACTGCTGTTCACTCGCTAAACGACCTCTTGGGAAACACGTCTCCGGTCGACGGACCGCTCAGATTGCTTCTCGTGTAACTGTGAACTGTGTCAGCGCAGGGAATCCGTCTCTGTTGAGCAGATGTCAATCCTGCCTCGCTTTTGCTTTGTTGCCTCTACCAAGATGATTTCCCGTTTCTCTCTTCACTGGAGCAGGCAGACACAGCCAACGCACATCAAGTGTCAAGAGACACGCTCTGCTGAGCTCAACGCTTGTGCAGATGCACATGTGCGACGAAGTCAACACACGTGCTTGTGGAGAGAAAGAAAGGGACTCCCAGGCGTGTGGAGCGACGGGGAGAAAGAGCGGGCGCTGAGGAACACAGTTTCAAACAGACTGTCTCCACACAAACAGGCACCTGTCTGCAGGTATCCTAGATCTTGATTCTTGAACTTGAGGAAACACGCGTCTGAGCAAAACTCCCAAACGCTTCCAGGAAAGACACAGGCTCTCCCACAAGCACACAAGTGTTTGCCCTCAGCTATAGATCAGGGACAAGCCTGTGAAGAGATGCCCTGCTATTCTTTCGCCTTATGGCATCATGTGTTTCGTTCCTCTTGGAGATCGATTGTTAAACGTCTTTCCTCGGGCGACTGTGAAGCATTTGCCAGCGGAGGAGAAGTAGCACGGAGCAGCATTCAGTACTGCCTACGAGTGTCTTTGCTACCCTACTAGCGGAGCTCCAAGAACAGGCACACATCTTCAGGTACCTTCCAAATGTGGATTCCCCTGCAGCCCCGTAGGCGGGCGTGCAGTACGCCAACCGTCAACGGACGTTTTTCCCCTCAAGCCTGTCAGGACGTTGCTCGTCCGTCTTTCCCTCAATAGATGGGAGTAGGCGCGCTTGCGGATGTGTGCGTGTGTGTGGCCACGCGTTTGCTTAGGCATCAGTGTGTGAAAAGGTAGGTGCTTTTCTCTAGCTGCGTGTGCGTGCACGTGGTGCTGGGTGCACATCCC
This sequence comes from Patagioenas fasciata, assembly GCF_037038585.1. Lineage (NCBI taxonomy): Eukaryota > Metazoa > Chordata > Aves > Columbiformes > Columbidae > Patagioenas > Patagioenas fasciata. The sequence goes on along the minus strand of NW_027288658.1, from coordinate 41,451 downwards.
TGGGTGCTCGTGGAAAGGTTTCTGCATGGTTTTCGCTGAGGAATCGTGTGTGTGCACATGGACAAAGAGAAGGCGCAGCAACCAGGTTCCAGCGCCGAAGAAGGCAAAAGGCGAGGTTTCCGGCGCTATCTCCTTCTCTCCCCAGAGCTAGTCGCGCAAAGCAAGCCGCTAAGCCGGCGACCGGCAAGAGAGCTACAACGAAGCATGCCGAACGGAGAAAATAGCAGCAGCTCATCTGTTCACACCTTGTTTCTGCCATGTGCTTGAACGCCAAGACGTTCGCGCTTCTGTGAGATGAAAGACGTCCTTCTGCATATGTGGTTGCTCACACCGGTGCACTTGTTAGTGTATCCATTCAGTCCTGGGCTGCGGGGCATTCAGAAGTGGCTCTGTGGAGACGTCTGCATAGAGGCAGCTGTCAGAACACGCACACTCGATTGTTCACCAAAACATATGCAGACGCGTCCTTAGCCTGTAGATTTGGATGCACAGAGTTCCCTGTGTTCGCAAGAGACAAGGGAATCGCGTCTGTGCGCACAGAAGCAATAGCGGACCGTTTCCCTCGGAGTGAACGCGAAAGAGCCGTCTATATACTCGCAGACACGCGAACGTGCCTCAATGCGGTCACAGAGGCAGCAGCTTTTGCACAGATGCTCCTGGTGATTCTGGCACTTTCCAGGCACACTCCTGAAAGTCGCGCACACTGCTGTTCACTCGCTAAACGACCTCTTGGGAAACACGTCTCCGGTCGACGGACCGCTCAGATTGCTTCTCGTGTAACTGTGAACTGTGTCAGCGCAGGGAATCCGTCTCTGTTGAGCAGATGTCAATCCTGCCTCGCTTTTGCTTTGTTGCCTCTACCAAGATGATTTCCCGTTTCTCTCTTCACTGGAGCAGGCAGACACAGCCAACGCACATCAAGTGTCAAGAGACACGCTCTGCTGAGCTCAACGCTTGTGCAGATGCACATGTGCGACGAAGTCAACACACGTGCTTGTGGAGAGAAAGAAAGGGACTCCCAGGCGTGTGGAGCGACGGGGAGAAAGAGCGGGCGCTGAGGAACACAGTTTCAAACAGACTGTCTCCACACAAACAGGCACCTGTCTGCAGGTATCCTAGATCTTGATTCTTGAACTTGAGGAAACACGCGTCTGAGCAAAACTCCCAAACGCTTCCAGGAAAGACACAGGCTCTCCCACAAGCACACAAGTGTTTGCCCTCAGCTATAGATCAGGGACAAGCCTGTGAAGAGATGCCCTGCTATTCTTTCGCCTTATGGCATCATGTGTTTCGTTCCTCTTGGAGATCGATTGTTAAACGTCTTTCCTCGGGCGACTGTGAAGCATTTGCCAGCGGAGGAGAAGTAGCACGGAGCAGCATTCAGTACTGCCTACGAGTGTCTTTGCTACCCTACTAGCGGAGCTCCAAGAACAGGCACACATCTTCAGGTACCTTCCAAATGTGGATTCCCCTGCAGCCCCGTAGGCGGGCGTGCAGTACGCCAACCGTCAACGGACGTTTTTCCCCTCAAGCCTGTCAGGACGTTGCTCGTCCGTCTTTCCCTCAATAGATGGGAGTAGGCGCGCTTGCGGATGTGTGCGTGTGTGTGGCCACGCGTTTGCTTAGGCATCAGTGTGTGAAAAGGTAGGTGCTTTTCTCTAGCTGCGTGTGCGTGCACGTGGTGCTGGGTGCACATCCCTGGGTGCTCGTGGAAAGGTTTCTGCATGGTTTTCGCTGAGGAATCGTGTGTGTGCACATGGACAAAGAGAAGGCGCAGCAACCAGGTTCCAGCGCCGAAGAAGGCAAAAGGCGAGGTTTCCGGCGCTATCTCCTTCTCTCCCCAGAGCTAGTCGCGCAAAGCAAGCCGCTAAGCCGGCGACCGGCAAGAGAGCTACAACGAAGCATGCCGAACGGAGAAAATAGCAGCAGCTCATCTGTTCACACCTTGTTTCTGCCATGTGCTTGAACGCCAAGACGTTCGCGCTTCTGTGAGATGAAAGACGTCCTTCTGCATATGTGGTTGCTCACACCGGTGCACTTGTTAGTGTATCCATTCAGTCCTGGGCTGCGGGGCATTCAGAAGTGGCTCTGTGGAGACGTCTGCATAGAGGCAGCTGTCAGAACACGCACACTCGATTGTTCACCAAAACATATGCAGACGCGTCCTTAGCCTGTAGATTTGGATGCACAGAGTTCCCTGTGTTCGCAAGAGACAAGGGAATCGCGTCTGTGCGCACAGAAGCAATAGCGGACCGTTTCCCTCGGAGTGAACGCGAAAGAGCCGTCTATATACTCGCAGACACGCGAACGTGCCTCAATGCGGTCACAGAGGCAGCAGCTTTTGCACAGATGCTCCTGGTGATTCTGGCACTTTCCAGGCACACTCCTGAAAGTCGCGCACACTGCTGTTCACTCGCTAAACGACCTCTTGGGAAACACGTCTCCGGTCGACGGACCGCTCAGATTGCTTCTCGTGTAACTGTGAACTGTGTCAGCGCAGGGAATCCGTCTCTGTTGAGCAGATGTCAATCCTGCCTCGCTTTTGCTTTGTTGCCTCTACCAAGATGATTTCCCGTTTCTCTCTTCACTGGAGCAGGCAGACACAGCCAACGCACATCAAGTGTCAAGAGACACGCTCTGCTGAGCTCAACGCTTGTGCAGATGCACATGTGCGACCAAGTCAACACACGTGCTTGTGGAGAGAAAGAAAGGGACTCCCAGGCGTGTGGAGCGACGGGGAGAAAGAGCGGGCGCTGAGGAACACAGTTTCAAACAGACTGTCTCCACACAAACAGGCACCTGTCTGCAGGTATCCTAGATCTTGATTCTTGAACTTGAGGAAACACGCGTCTGAGCAAAACTCCCAAACGCTTCCAGGAAAGACACAGGCTCTCCCACAAGCACACAAGTGTTTGCCCTCAGCTATAGATCAGGGACAAGCCTGTGAAGAGATGCCCTGCTATTCTTTCGCCTTATGGCATCATGTGTTTCGTTCCTCTTGGAGATCGATTGTTAAACGTCTTTCCTCGGGCGACTGTGAAGCATTTGCCAGCGGAGGAGAAGTAGCACGGAGCAGCATTCAGTACTGCCTACGAGTGTCTTTGCTACCCTACTAGCGGAGCTCCAAGAACAGGCACACATCTTCAGGTACCTTCCAAATGTGGATTCCCCTGCAGCCCCGTAGGCGGGCGTGCAGTACGCCAACCGTCAACGGACGTTTTTCCCCTCAAGCCTGTCAGGACGTTGCTCGTCCGTCTTTCCCTCAATAGATGGGAGTAGGCGCGCTTGCGGATGTGTGCGTGTGTGTGGCCACGCGTTTGCTTAGGCATCAGTGTGTGAAAAGGTAGGTGCTTTTCTCTAGCTGCGTGTGCGTGCACGTGGTGCTGGGTGCACATCCCTGGGTGCTCGTGGAAAGGTTTCTGCATGGTTTTCGCTGAGGAATCGTGTGTGTGCACATGGACAAAGAGAAGGCGCAGCAACCAGGTTCCAGCGCCGAAGAAGGCAAAAGGCGAGGTTTCCGGCGCTATCTCCTTCTCTCCCCAGAGCTAGTCGCGCAAAGCAAGCCGCTAAGCCGGCGACCGGCAAGAGAGCTACAACGAAGCATGCCGAACGGAGAAAATAGCAGCAGCTCATCTGTTCACACCTTGTTTCTGCCATGTGCTTGAACGCCAAGACGTTCGCGCTTCTGTGAGATGAAAGACGTCCTTCTGCATATGTGGTTGCTCACACCGGTGCACTTGTTAGTGTATCCATTCAGTCCTGGGCTGCGGGGCATTCAGAAGTGGCTCTGTGGAGACGTCTGCATAGAGGCAGCTGTCAGAACACGCACACTCGATTGTTCACCAAAACATATGCAGACGCGTCCTTAGCCTGTAGATTTGGATGCACAGAGTTCCCTGTGTTCGCAAGAGACAAGGGAATCGCGTCTGTGCGCACAGAAGCAATAGCGGACCGTTTCCCTCGGAGTGAACGCGAAAGAGCCGTCTATATACTCGCAGACACGCGAACGTGCCTCAATGCGGTCACAGAGGCAGCAGCTTTTGCACAGATGCTCCTGGTGATTCTGGCACTTTCCAGGCACACTCCTGAAAGTCGCGCACACTGCTGTTCACTCGCTAAACGACCTCTTGGGAAACACGTCTCCGGTCGACGGACCGCTCAGATTGCTTCTCGTGTAACTGTGAACTGTGTCAGCGCAGGGAATCCGTCTCTGTTGAGCAGATGTCAATCCTGCCTCGCTTTTGCTTTGTTGCCTCTACCAAGATGATTTCCCGTTTCTCTCTTCACTGGAGCAGGCAGACACAGCCAACGCACATCAAGTGTCAAGAGACACGCTCTGCTGAGCTCAACGCTTGTGCAGATGCACATGTGCGACGAAGTCAACACACGTGCTTGTGGAGAGAAAGAAAGGGACTCCCAGGCGTGTGGAGCGACGGGGAGAAAGAGCGGGCGCTGAGGAACACAGTTTCAAACAGACTGTCTCCACACAAACAGGCACCTGTCTGCAGGTATCCTAGATCTTGATTCTTGAACTTGAGGAAACACGCGTCTGAGCAAAACTCCCAAACGCTTCCAGGAAAGACACAGGCTCTCCCACAAGCACACAAGTGTTTGCCCTCAGCTATAGATCAGGGACAAGCCTGTGAAGAGATGCCCTGCTATTCTTTCGCCTTATGGCATCATGTGTTTCGTTCCTCTTGGAGATCGATTGTTAAACGTCTTTCCTCGGGCGACTGTGAAGCATTTGCCAGCGGAGGAGAAGTAGCACGGAGCAGCATTCAGTACTGCCTACGAGTGTCTTTGCTACCCTACTAGCGGAGCTCCAAGAACAGGCACACATCTTCAGGTACCTTCCAAATGTGGATTCCCCTGCAGCCCCGTAGGCGGGCGTGCAGTACGCCAACCGTCAACGGACGTTTTTCCCCTCAAGCCTGTCAGGACGTTGCTCGTCCGTCTTTCCCTCAATAGATGGGAGTAGGCGCGCTTGCGGATGTGTGCGTGTGTGTGGCCACGCGTTTGCTTAGGCATCAGTGTGTGAAAAGGTAGGTGCTTTTCTCTAGCTGCGTGTGCGTGCACGTGGTGCTGGGTGCACATCCCTGGGTGCTCGTGGAAAGGTTTCTGCATGGTTTTCGCTGAGGAATCGTGTGTGTGCACATGGACAAAGAGAAGGCGCAGCAACCAGGTTCCAGCGCCGAAGAAGGCAAAAGGCGAGGTTTCCGGCGCTATCTCCTTCTCTCCCCAGAGCTAGTCGCGCAAAGCAAGCCGCTAAGCCGGCGACCGGCAAGAGAGCTACAACGAAGCATGCCGAACGGAGAAAATAGCAGCAGCTCATCTGTTCACACCTTGTTTCTGCCATGTGCTTGAACGCCAAGACGTTCGCGCTTCTGTGAGATGAAAGACGTCCTTCTGCATATGTGGTTGCTCACACCGGTGCACTTGTTAGTGTATCCATTCAGTCCTGGGCTGCGGGGCATTCAGAAGTGGCTCTGTGGAGACGTCTGCATAGAGGCAGCTGTCAGAACACGCACACTCGATTGTTCACCAAAACATATGCAGACGCGTCCTTAGCCTGTAGATTTGGATGCACAGAGTTCCCTGTGTTCGCAAGAGACAAGGGAATCGCGTCTGTGCGCACAGAAGCAATAGCGGACCGTTTCCCTCGGAGTGAACGCGAAAGAGCCGTCTATATACTCGCAGACACGCGAACGTGCCTCAATGCGGTCACAGAGGCAGCAGCTTTTGCACAGATGCTCCTGGTGATTCTGGCACTTTCCAGGCACACTCCTGAAAGTCGCGCACACTGCTGTTCACTCGCTAAACGACCTCTTGGGAAACACGTCTCCGGTCGACGGACCGCTCAGATTGCTTCTCGTGTAACTGTGAACTGTGTCAGCGCAGGGAATCCGTCTCTGTTGAGCAGATGTCAATCCTGCCTCGCTTTTGCTTTGTTGCCTCTACCAAGATGATTTCCCGTTTCTCTCTTCACTGGAGCAGGCAGACACAGCCAACGCACATCAAGTGTCAAGAGACACGCTCTGCTGAGCTCAACGCTTGTGCAGATGCACATGTGCGACGAAGTCAACACACGTGCTTGTGGAGAGAAAGAAAGGGACTCCCAGGCGTGTGGAGCGACGGGGAGAAAGAGCGGGCGCTGAGGAACACAGTTTCAAACAGACTGTCTCCACACAAACAGGCACCTGTCTGCAGGTATCCTAGATCTTGATTCTTGAACTTGAGGAAACACGCGTCTGAGCAAAACTCCCAAACGCTTCCAGGAAAGACACAGGCTCTCCCACAAGCACACAAGTGTTTGCCCTCAGCTATAGATCAGGGACAAGCCTGTGAAGAGCAACCAAAGAGCTCGTCCGTCTTTCCCTCAATAGATGGGAGTAGGCGCGCTTGCGGATGTGTGCGTGTGTGTGGCCACGCGTTTGCTTAGGCTTCAGTGTGTGAAAAGGTAGGTGCTTTTCTCTAGCTGCGTGTGCGTGCACGTGGTGCTGGGTGCACATCCCTGGGTGCTCGTGGAAAGGTTTCTGCATGGTTTTCGCTGAGGAATCGTGTGTGTGCACATGGACAAAGAGAAGGCGCAGCAACCAGGTTCCAGCGCCGAAGAAGGCAAAAGGCGAGGTTTCCGGCGCTATCTCCTTCTCTCCCCAGAGCTAGTCGCGCAAAGCAAGCCGCTAAGCCGGCGACCGGCAAGAGAGCTACAACGAAGCATGCCGAACGGAGAAAATAGCAGCAGCTCATCTGTTCACACCTTGTTTCTGCCATGTGCTTGAACGCCAAGACGTTCGCGCTTCTGTGAGATGAAAGACGTCCTTCTGCATATGTGGTTGCTCACACCGGTGCACTTGTTAGTGTATCCATTCAGTCCTGGGCTGCGGGGCATTCAGAAGTGGCTCTGTGGAGACGTCTGCATAGAGGCAGCTGTCAGAACACGCACACTCGATTGTTCACCAAAACATATGCAGACGCGTCCTTAGCCTGTAGATTTGGATGCACAGAGTTCCCTGTGTTCGCAAGAGACAAGGGAATCGCGTCTGTGCGCACAGAAGCAATAGCGGACCGTTTCCCTCGGAGTGAACGCGAAAGAGCCGTCTATATACTCGCAGACACGCGAACGTGCCTCAATGCGGTCACAGAGGCAGCAGCTTTTGCACAGATGCTCCTGGTGATTCTGGCACTTTCCAGGCACACTCCTGAAAGTCGCGCACACTGCTGTTCACTCGCTAAACGACCTCTTGGGAAACACGTCTCCGGTCGACGGACCGCTCAGATTGCTTCTCGTGTAACTGTGAACTGTGTCAGCGCAGGGAATCCGTCTCTGTTGAGCAGATGTCAATCCTGCCTCGCTTTTGCTTTGTTGCCTCTACCAAGATGATTTCCCGTTTCTCTCTTCACTGGAGCAGGCAGACACAGCCAACGCACATCAAGTGTCAAGAGACACGCTCTGCTGAGCTCAACGCTTGTGCAGATGCACATGTGCGACGAAGTCAACACACGTGCTTGTGGAGAGAAAGAAAGGGACTCCCAGGCGTGTGGAGCGACGGGGAGAAAGAGCGGGCGCTGAGGAACACAGTTTCAAACAGACTGTCTCCACACAAACAGGCACCTGTCTGCAGGTATCCTAGATCTTGATTCTTGAACTTGAGGAAACACGCGTCTGAGCAAAACTCCCAAACGCTTCCAGGAAAGACACAGGCTCTCCCACAAGCACACAAGTGTTTGCCCTCAGCTATAGATCAGGGACAAGCCTGTGAAGAGCAACCAAAGAGCTCGTCCGTCTTTCCCTCAATAGATGGGAGTAGGCGCGCTTGCGGATGTGTGCGTGTGTGTGGCCACGCGTTTGCTTAGGCATCAGTGTGTGAAAAGGTAGGTGCTTTTCTCTAGCTGCGTGTGCGTGCACGTGGTGCTGGGTGCACATCCCTGGGTGCTCGTGGAAAGGTTTCTGCATGGTTTTCGCTGAGGAATCGTGTGTGTGCACATGGACAAAGAGAAGGCGCAGCAACCAGGTTCCAGCGCCGAAGAAGGCAAAAGGCGAGGTTTCCGGCGCTATCTCCTTCTCTCCCCAGAGCTAGTCGCGCAAAGCAAGCCGCTAAGCCGGCGACCGGCAAGAGAGCTACAACGAAGCATGCCGAACGGAGAAAATAGCAGCAGCTCATCTGTTCACACCTTGTTTCTGCCATGTGCTTGAACGCCAAGACGTTCGCGCTTCTGTGAGATGAAAGACGTCCTTCTGCATATGTGGTTGCTCACACCGGTGCACTTGTTAGTGTATCCATTCAGTCCTGGGCTGCGGGGCATTCAGAAGTGGCTCTGTGGAGACGTCTGCATAGAGGCAGCTGTCAGAACACGCACACTCGATTGTTCACCAAAACATATGCAGACGCGTCCTTAGCCTGTAGATTTGGATGCACAGAGTTCCCTGTGTTCGCAAGAGACAAGGGAATCGCGTCTGTGCGCACAGAAGCAATAGCGGACCGTTTCCCTCGGAGTGAACGCGAAAGAGCCGTCTATATACTCGCAGACACGCGAACGTGCCTCAATGCGGTCACAGAGGCAGCAGCTTTTGCACAGATGCTCCTGGTGATTCTGGCACTTTCCAGGCACACTCCTGAAAGTCGCGCACACTGCTGTTCACTCGCTAAACGACCTCTTGGGAAACACGTCTCCGGTCGACGGACCGCTCAGATTGCTTCTCGTGTAACTGTGAACTGTGTCAGCGCAGGGAATCCGTCTCTGTTGAGCAGATGTCAATCCTGCCTCGCTTTTGCTTTGTTGCCTCTACCAAGATGATTTCCCGTTTCTCTCTTCACTGGAGCAGGCAGACACAGCCAACGCACATCAAGTGTCAAGAGACACGCTCTGCTGAGCTCAACGCTTGTGCAGATGCACATGTGCGACGAAGTCAACACACGTGCTTGTGGAGAGAAAGAAAGGGACTCCCAGGCGTGTGGAGCGACGGGGAGAAAGAGCGGGCGCTGAGGAACACAGTTTCAAACAGACTGTCTCCACACAAACAGGCACCTGTCTGCAGGTATCCTAGATCTTGATTCTTGAACTTGAGGAAACACGCGTCTGAGCAAAACTCCCAAACGCTTCCAGGAAAGACACAGGCTCTCCCACAAGCACACAAGTGTTTGCCCTCAGCTATAGATCAGGGACAAGCCTGTGAAGAGCAACCAAAGAGCTCGTCCGTCTTTCCCTCAATAGATGGGAGTAGGCGCGCTTGCGGATGTGTGCGTGTGTGTGGCCACGCGTTTGCTTAGGCATCAGTGTGTGAAAAGGTAGGTGCTTTTCTCTAGCTGCGTGTGCGTGCACGTGGTGCTGGGTGCACATCCCTGGGTGCTCGTGGAAAGGTTTCTGCATGGTTTTCGCTGAGGAATCGTGTGTGTGCACATGGACAAAGAGAAGGCGCAGCAACCAGGTTCCAGCGCCGAAGAAGGCAAAAGGCGAGGTTTCCGGCGCTATCTCCTTCTCTCCCCAGAGCTAGTCGCGCAAAGCAAGCCGCTAAGCCGGCGACCGGCAAGAGAGCTACAACGAAGCATGCCGAACGGAGAAAATAGCAGCAGCTCATCTGTTCACACCTTGTTTCTGCCATGTGCTTGAACGCCAAGACGTTCGCGCTTCTGTGAGATGAAAGACGTCCTTCTGCATATGTGGTTGCTCACACCGGTGCACTTGTTAGTGTATCCATTCAGTCCTGGGCTGCGGGGCATTCAGAAGTGGCTCTGTGGAGACGTCTGCATAGAGGCAGCTGTCAGAACACGCACACTCGATTGTTCACCAAAACATATGCAGACGCGTCCTTAGCCTGTAGATTTGGATGCACAGAGTTCCCTGTGTTCGCAAGAGACAAGGGAATCGCGTCTGTGCGCACAGAAGCAATAGCGGACCGTTTCCCTCGGAGTGAACGCGAAAGAGCCGTCTATATACTCGCAGACACGCGAACGTGCCTCAATGCGGTCACAGAGGCAGCAGCTTTTGCACAGATGCTCCTGGTGATTCTGGCACTTTCCAGGCACACTCCTGAAAGTCGCGCACACTGCTGTTCACTCGCTAAACGACCTCTTGGGAAACACGTCTCCGGTCGACGGACCGCTCAGATTGCTTCTCGTGTAACTGTGAACTGTGTCAGCGCAGGGAATCCGTCTCTGTTGAGCAGATGTCAATCCTGCCTCGCTTTTGCTTTGTTGCCTCTACCAAGATGATTTCCCGTTTCTCTCTTCACTGGAGCAGGCAGACACAGCCAACGCACATCAAGTGTCAAGAGACACGCTCTGCTGAGCTCAACGCTTGTGCAGATGCACATGTGCGACGAAGTCAACACACGTGCTTGTGGAGAGAAAGAAAGGGACTCCCAGGCGTGTGGAGCGACGGGGAGAAAGAGCGGGCGCTGAGGAACACAGTTTCAAACAGACTGTCTCCACACAAACAGGCACCTGTCTGCAGGTATCCTAGATCTTGATTCTTGAACTTGAGGAAACACGCGTCTGAGCAAAACTCCCAAACGCTTCCAGGAAAGACACAGGCTCTCCCACAAGCACACAAGTGTTTGCCCTCAGCTATAGATCAGGGACAAGCCTGTGAAGAGCAACCAAAGAGCTCGTCCGTCTTTCCCTCAATAGATGGGAGTAGGCGCGCTTGCGGATGTGTGCGTGTGTGTGGCCACGCGTTTGCTTAGGCATCAGTGTGTGAAAAGGTAGGTGCTTTTCTCTAGCTGCGTGTGCGTGCACGTGGTGCTGGGTGCACATCCCTGGGTGCTCGTGGAAAGGTTTCTGCATGGTTTTCGCTGAGGAATCGTGTGTGTGCACATGGACAAAGAGAAGGCGCAGCAACCAGGTTCCAGCGCCGAAGAAGGCAAAAGGCGAGGTTTCCGGCGCTATCTCCTTCTCTCCCCAGAGCTAGTCGCGCAAAGCAAGCCGCTAAGCCGGCGACCGGCAAGAGAGCTACAACGAAGCATGCCGAACGGAGAAAATAGCAGCAGCTCATCTGTTCACACCTTGTTTCTGCCATGTGCTTGAACGCCAAGACGTTCGCGCTTCTGTGAGATGAAAGACGTCCTTCTGCATATGTGGTTGCTCACACCGGTGCACTTGTTAGTGTATCCATTCAGTCCTGGGCTGCGGGGCATTCAGAAGTGGCTCTGTGGAGACGTCTGCATAGAGGCAGCTGTCAGAACACGCACACTCGATTGTTCACCAAAACATATGCAGACGCGTCCTTAGCCTGTAGATTTGGATGCACAGAGTTCCCTGTGTTCGCAAGAGACAAGGGAATCGCGTCTGTGCGCACAGAAGCAATAGCGGACCGTTTCCCTCGGAGTGAACGCGAAAGAGCCGTCTATATACTCGCAGACACGCGAACGTGCCTCAATGCGGTCACAGAGGCAGCAGCTTTTGCACAGATGCTCCTGGTGATTCTGGCACTTTCCAGGCACACTCCTGAAAGTCGCGCACACTGCTGTTCACTCGCTAAACGACCTCTTGGGAAACACGTCTCCGGTCGACGGACCGCTCAGATTGCTTCTCGTGTAACTGTGAACTGTGTCAGCGCAGGGAATCCGTCTCTGTTGAGCAGATGTCAATCCTGCCTCGCTTTTGCTTTGTTGCCTCTACCAAGATGATTTCCCGTTTCTCTCTTCACTGGAGCAGGCAGACACAGCCAACGCACATCAAGTGTCAAGAGACACGCTCTGCTGAGCTCAACGCTTGTGCAGATGCACATGTGCGACGAAGTCAACACACGTGCTTGTGGAGAGAAAGAAAGGGACTCCCAGGCGTGTGGAGCGACGGGGAGAAAGAGCGGGCGCTGAGGAACACAGTTTCAAACAGACTGTCTCCACACAAACAGGCACCTGTCTGCAGGTATCCTAGATCTTGATTCTTGAACTTGAGGAAACACGCGTCTGAGCAAAACTCCCAAACGCTTCCAGGAAAGACACAGGCTCTCCCACAAGCACACAAGTGTTTGCCCTCAGCTATAGATCAGGGACAAGCCTGTGAAGAGCAACCAAAGAGCTCGTCCGTCTTTCCCTCAATAGATGGGAGTAGGCGCGCTTGCGGATGTGTGCGTGTGTGTGGCCACGCGTTTGCTTAGGCATCAGTGTGTGAAAAGGTAGGTGCTTTTCTCTAGCTGCGTGTGCGTGCACGTGGTGCTGGGTGCACATCCCTGGGTGCTCGTGGAAAGGTTTCTGCATGGTTTTCGCTGAGGAATCGTGTGTGTGCACATGGACAAAGAGAAGGCGCAGCAACCAGGTTCCAGCGCCGAAGAAGGCAAAAGGCGAGGTTTCCGGCGCTATCTCCTTCTCTCCCCAGAGCTAGTCGCGCAAAGCAAGCCGCTAAGCCGGCGACCGGCAAGAGAGCTACAACGAAGCATGCCGAACGGAGAAAATAGCAGCAGCTCATCTGTTCACACCTTGTTTCTGCCATGTGCTTGAACGCCAAGACGTTCGCGCTTCTGTGAGATGAAAGACGTCCTTCTGCATATGTGGTTGCTCACACCGGTGCACTTGTTAGTGTATCCATTCAGTCCTGGGCTGCGGGGCATTCAGAAGTGGCTCTGTGGAGACGTCTGCATAGAGGCAGCTGTCAGAACACGCACACTCGATTGTTCACCAAAACATATGCAGACGCGTCCTTAGCCTGTAGATTTGGATGCACAGAGTTCCCTGTGTTCGCAAGAGACAAGGGAATCGCGTCTGTGCGCACAGAAGCAATAGCGGACCGTTTCCCTCGGAGTGAACGCGAAAGAGCCGTCTATATACTCGCAGACACGCGAACGTGCCTCAATGCGGTCACAGAGGCAGCAGCTTTTGCACAGATGCTCCTGGTGATTCTGGCACTTTCCAGGCACACTCCTGAAAGTCGCGCACACTGCTGTTCACTCGCTAAACGACCTCTTGGGAAACACGTCTCCGGTCGACGGACCGCTCAGATTGCTTCTCGTGTAACTGTGAACTGTGTCAGCGCAGGGAATCCGTCTCTGTTGAGCAGATGTCAATCCTGCCTCGCTTTTGCTTTGTTGCCTCTACCAAGATGATTTCCCGTTTCTCTCTTCACTGGAGCAGGCAGACACAGCCAACGCACATCAAGTGTCAAGAGACACGCTCTGCTGAGCTCAACGCTTGTGCAGATGCACATGTGCGACGAAGTCAACACACGTGCTTGTGGAGAGAAAGAAAGGGACTCCCAGGCGTGTGGAGCGACGGGGAGAAAGAGCGGGCGCTGAGGAACACAGTTTCAAACAGACTGTCTCCACACAAACAGGCACCTGTCTGCAGGTATCCTAGATCTTGATTCTTGAACTTGAGGAAACACGCGTCTGAGCAAAACTCCCAAACGCTTCCAGGAAAGACACAGGCTCTCCCACAAGCACACAAGTGTTTGCCCTCAGCTATAGATCAGGGACAAGCCTGTGAAGAGCAACCAAAGAGCTCGTCCGTCTTTCCCTCAAGAGATGGGAGTAGGCGCGCTTGCGGATGTGTGCGTGTGTGTGGCCACGCGTTTGCTTAGGCTTCAGTGTGTGAAAAGGTAGGTGCTTTTCTCTAGCTGCGTGTGCGTGCACGTGGTGCTGGGTGCACATCCCTGGGTGCTCGTGGAAAGGTTTCTGCATGGTTTTCGCTGAGGAATCGTGTGTGTGCACATGGACAAAGAGAAGGCGCAGCAACCAGGTTCCAGCGCCGAAGAAGGCAAAAGGCGAGGTTTCCGGCGCTATCTCCTTCTCTCCCCAGAGCTAGTCGCGCAAAGCAAGCCGCTAAGCCGGCGACCGGCAAGAGAGCTACAACGAAGCATGCCGAACGGAGAAAATAGCAGCAGCTCATCTGTTCACACCTTGTTTCTGCCATGTGCTTGAACGCCAAGACGTTCGCGCTTCTGTGAGATGAAAGACGTCCTTCTGCATATGTGGTTGCTCACACCGGTGCACTTGTTAGTGTATCCATTCAGTCCTGGGCTGCGGGGCATTCAGAAGTGGCTCTGTGGAGACGTCTGCATAGAGGCAGCTGTCAGAACACGCACACTCGATTGTTCACCAAAACATATGCAGACGCGTCCTTAGCCTGTAGATTTGGATGCACAGAGTTCCCTGTGTTCGCAAGAGACAAGGGAATCGCGTCTGTGCGCACAGAAGCAATAGCGGACCGTTTCCCTCGGAGTGAACGCGAAAGAGCCGTCTATATACTCGCAGACACGCGAACGTGCCTCAATGCGGTCACAGAGGCAGCAGCTTTTGCACAGATGCTCCTGGTGATTCTGGCACTTTCCAGGCACACTCCTGAAAGTCGCGCACACTGCTGTTCACTCGCTAAACGACCTCTTGGGAAACACGTCTCCGGTCGACGGACCGCTCAGATTGCTTCTCGTGTAACTGTGAACTGTGTCAGCGCAGGGAATCCGTCTCTGTTGAGCAGATGTCAATCCTGCCTCGCTTTTGCTTTGTTGCCTCTACCAAGATGATTTCCCGTTTCTCTCTTCACTGGAGCAGGCAGACACAGCCAACGCACATCAAGTGTCAAGAGACACGCTCTGCTGAGCTCAACGCTTGTGCAGATGCACATGTGCGACGAAGTCAACACACGTGCTTGTGGAGAGAAAGAAAGGGACTCCCAGGCGTGTGGAGCGACGGGGAGAAAGAGCGGGCGCTGAGGAACACAGTTTCAAACAGACTGTCTCCACACAAACAGGCACCTGTCTGCAGGTATCCTAGATCTTGATTCTTGAACTTGAGGAAACACGCGTCTGAGCAAAACTCCCAAACGCTTCCAGGAAAGACACAGGCTCTCCCACAAGCACACAAGTGTTTGCCCTCAGCTATAGATCAGGGACAAGCCTGTGAAGAGCAACCAAAGAGCTCGTCCGTCTTTCCCTCAATAGATGGGAGTAGGCGCGCTTGCGGATGTGTGCGTGTGTGTGGCCACGCGTTTGCTTAGGCATCAGTGTGTGAAAAGGTAGGTGCTTTTCTCTAGCTGCGTGTGCGTGCACGTGGTGCTGGGTGCACATCCCTGGGTGCTCGTGGAAAGGTTTCTGCATGGTTTTCGCTGAGGAATCGTGTGTGTGCACATGGACAAAGAGAAGGCGCAGCAACCAGGTTCCAGCGCCGAAGAAGGCAAAAGGCGAGGTTTCCGGCGCTATCTCCTTCTCTCCCCAGAGCTAGTCGCGCAAAGCAAGCCGCTAAGCCGGCGACCGGCAAGAGAGCTACAACGAAGCATGCCGAACGGAGAAAATAGCAGCAGCTCATCTGTTCACACCTTGTTTCTGCCATGTGCTTGAACGCCAAGACGTTCGCGCTTCTGTGAGATGAAAGACGTCCTTCTGCATATGTGGTTGCTCACACCGGTGCACTTGTTAGTGTATCCATTCAGTCCTGGGCTGCGGGGCATTCAGAAGTGGCTCTGTGGAGACGTCTGCATAGAGGCAGCTGTCAGAACACGCACACTCGATTGTTCACCAAAACATATGCAGACGCGTCCTTAGCCTGTAGATTTGGATGCACAGAGTTCCCTGTGTTCGCAAGAGACAAGGGAATCGCGTCTGTGCGCACAGAAGCAATAGCGGACCGTTTCCCTCGGAGTGAACGCGAAAGAGCCGTCTATATACTCGCAGACACGCGAACGTGCCTCAATGCGGTCACAGAGGCAGCAGCTTTTGCACAGATGCTCCTGGTGATTCTGGCACTTTCCAGGCACACTCCTGAAAGTCGCGCACACTGCTGTTCACTCGCTAAACGACCTCTTGGGAAACACGTCTCCGGTCGACGGACCGCTCAGATTGCTTCTCGTGTAACTGTGAACTGTGTCAGCGCAGGGAATCCGTCTCTGTTGAGCAGATGTCAATCCTGCCTCGCTTTTGCTTTGTTGCCTCTACCAAGATGATTTCCCGTTTCTCTCTTCACTGGAGCAGGCAGACACAGCCAACGCACATCAAGTGTCAAGAGACACGCTCTGCTGAGCTCAACGCTTGTGCAGATGCACATGTGCGACGAAGTCAACACACGTGCTTGTGGAGAGAAAGAAAGGGACTCCCAGGCGTGTGGAGCGACGGGGAGAAAGAGCGGGCGCTGAGGAACACAGTTTCAAACAGACTGTCTCCACACAAACAGGCACCTGTCTGCAGGTATCCTAGATCTTGATTCTTGAACTTGAGGAAACACGCGTCTGAGCAAAACTCCCAAACGCTTCCAGGAAAGACACAGGCTCTCCCACAAGCACACAAGTGTTTGCCCTCAGCTATAGATCAGGGACAAGCCTGTGAAGAGCAACCAAAGAGCTCGTCCGTCTTTCCCTCAATAGATGGGAGTAGGCGCGCTTGCGGATGTGTGCGTGTGTGTGGCCACGCGTTTGCTTAGGCATCAGTGTGTGAAAAGGTAGGTGCTTTTCTCTAGCTGCGTGTGCGTGCACGTGGTGCTGGGTGCACATCCCTGGGTGCTCGTGGAAAGGTTTCTGCATGGTTTTCGCTGAGGAATCGTGTGTGTGCACATGGACAAAGAGAAGGCGCAGCAACCAGGTTCCAGCGCCGAAGAAGGCAAAAGGCGAGGTTTCCGGCGCTATCTCCTTCTCTCCCCAGAGCTAGTCGCGCAAAGCAAGCCGCTAAGCCGGCGACCGGCAAGAGAGCTACAACGAAGCATGCCGAACGGAGAAAATAGCAGCAGCTCATCTGTTCACACCTTGTTTCTGCCATGTGCTTGAACGCCAAGACGTTCGCGCTTCTGTGAGATGAAAGACGTCCTTCTGCATATGTGGTTGCTCACACCGGTGCACTTGTTAGTGTATCCATTCAGTCCTGGGCTGCGGGGCATTCAGAAGTGGCTCTGTGGAGACGTCTGCATAGAGGCAGCTGTCAGAACACGCACACTCGATTGTTCACCAAAACATATGCAGACGCGTCCTTAGCCTGTAGATTTGGATGCACAGAGTTCCCTGTGTTCGCAAGAGACAAGGGAATCGCGTCTGTGCGCACAGAAGCAATAGCGGACCGTTTCCCTCGGAGTGAACGCGAAAGAGCCGTCTATATACTCGCAGACACGCGAACGTGCCTCAATGCGGTCACAGAGGCAGCAGCTTTTGCACAGATGCTCCTGGTGATTCTGGCACTTTCCAGGCACACTCCTGAAAGTCGCGCACACTGCTGTTCACTCGCTAAACGACCTCTTGGGAAACACGTCTCCGGTCGACGGACCGCTCAGATTGCTTCTCGTGTAACTGTGAACTGTGTCAGCGCAGGGAATCCGTCTCTGTTGAGCAGATGTCAATCCTGCCTCGCTTTTGCTTTGTTGCCTCTACCAAGATGATTTCCCGTTTCTCTCTTCACTGGAGCAGGCAGACACAGCCAACGCACATCAAGTGTCAAGAGACACGCTCTGCTGAGCTCAACGCTTGTGCAGATGCACATGTGCGACGAAGTCAACACACGTGCTTGTGGAGAGAAAGAAAGGGACTCCCAGGCGTGTGGAGCGACGGGGAGAAAGAGCGGGCGCTGAGGAACACAGTTTCAAACAGACTGTCTCCACACAAACAGGCACCTGTCTGCAGGTATCCTAGATCTTGATTCTTGAACTTGAGGAAACACGCGTCTGAGCAAAACTCCCAAACGCTTCCAGGAAAGACACAGGCTCTCCCACAAGCACACAAGTGTTTGCCCTCAGCTATAGATCAGGGACAAGCCTGTGAAGAGCAACCAAAGAGCTCGTCCGTCTTTCCCTCAATAGATGGGAGTAGGCGCGCTTGCGGATGTGTGCGTGTGTGTGGCCACGCGTTTGCTTAGGCATCAGTGTGTGAAAAGGTAGGTGCTTTTCTCTAGCTGCGTGTGCGTGCACGTGGTGCTGGGTGCACATCCCTGGGTGCTCGTGGAAAGGTTTCTGCATGGTTTTCGCTGAGGAATCGTGTGTGTGCACATGGACAAAGAGAAGGCGCAGCAACCAGGTTCCAGCGCCGAAGAAGGCAAAAGGCGAGGTTTCCGGCGCTATCTCCTTCTCTCCCCAGAGCTAGTCGCGCAAAGCAAGCCGCTAAGCCGGCGACCGGCAAGAGAGCTACAACGAAGCATGCCGAACGGAGAAAATAGCAGCAGCTCATCTGTTCACACCTTGTTTCTGCCATGTGCTTGAACGCCAAGACGTTCGCGCTTCTGTGAGATGAAAGACGTCCTTCTGCATATGTGGTTGCTCACACCGGTGCACTTGTTAGTGTATCCATTCAGTCCTGGGCTGCGGGGCATTCAGAAGTGGCTCTGTGGAGACGTCTGCATAGAGGCAGCTGTCAGAACACGCACACTCGATTGTTCACCAAAACATATGCAGACGCGTCCTTAGCCTGTAGATTTGGATGCACAGAGTTCCCTGTGTTCGCAAGAGACAAGGGAATCGCGTCTGTGCGCACAGAAGCAATAGCGGACCGTTTCCCTCGGAGTGAACGCGAAAGAGCCGTCTATATACTCGCAGACACGCGAACGTGCCTCAATGCGGTCACAGAGGCAGCAGCTTTTGCACAGATGCTCCTGGTGATTCTGGCACTTTCCAGGCACACTCCTGAAAGTCGCGCACACTGCTGTTCACTCGCTAAACGACCTCTTGGGAAACACGTCTCCGGTCGACGGACCGCTCAGATTGCTTCTCGTGTAACTGTGAACTGTGTCAGCGCAGGGAATCCGTCTCTGTTGAGCAGATGTCAATCCTGCCTCGCTTTTGCTTTGTTGCCTCTACCAAGATGATTTCCCGTTTCTCTCTTCACTGGAGCAGGCAGACACAGCCAACGCACATCAAGTGTCAAGAGACACGCTCTGCTGAGCTCAACGCTTGTGCAGATGCACATGTGCGACGAAGTCAACACACGTGCTTGTGGAGAGAAAGAAAGGGACTCCCAGGCGTGTGGAGCGACGGGGAGAAAGAGCGGGCGCTGAGGAACACAGTTTCAAACAGACTGTCTCCACACAAACAGGCACCTGTCTGCAGGTATCCTAGATCTTGATTCTTGAACTTGAGGAAACACGCGTCTGAGCAAAACTCCCAAACGCTTCCAGGAAAGACACAGGCTCTCCCACAAGCACACAAGTGTTTGCCCTCAGCTATAGATCAGGGACAAGCCTGTGAAGAGATGCCCTGCTATTCTTTCGCCTTATGGCATCATGTGTTTCGTTCCTCTTGGAGATCGATTGTTAAACGTCTTTCCTCGGGCGACTGTGAAGCATTTGCCAGCGGAGGAGAAGTAGCACGGAGCAGCATTCAGTACTGCCTACGAGTGTCTTTGCTACCCTACTAGCGGAGCTCCAAGAACAGGCACACATCTTCAGGTACCTTCCAAATGTGGATTCCCCTGCAGCCCCGTAGGCGGGCGTGCAGTACGCCAACCGTCAACGGACGTTTTTCCCCTCAAGCCTGTCAGGACGTTGCTCGTCCGTCTTTCCCTCAATAGATGGGAGTAGGCGCGCTTGCGGATGTGTGCGTGTGTGTGGCCACGCGTTTGCTTAGGCATCAGTGTGTGAAAAGGTAGGTGCTTTTCTCTAGCTGCGTGTGCGTGCACGTGGTGCTGGGTGCACATCCCTGGGTGCTCGTGGAAAGGTTTCTGCATGGTTTTCGCTGAGGAATCGTGTGTGTGCACATGGACAAAGAGAAGGCGCAGCAACCAGGTTCCAGCGCCGAAGAAGGCAAAAGGCGAGGTTTCCGGCGCTATCTCCTTCTCTCCCCAGAGCTAGTCGCGCAAAGCAAGCCGCTAAGCCGGCGACCGGCAAGAGAGCTACAACGAAGCATGCCGAACGGAGAAAATAGCAGCAGCTCATCTGTTCACACCTTGTTTCTGCCATGTGCTTGAACGCCAAGACGTTCGCGCTTCTGTGAGATGAAAGACGTCCTTCTGCATATGTGGTTGCTCACACCGGTGCACTTGTTAGTGTATCCATTCAGTCCTGGGCTGCGGGGCATTCAGAAGTGGCTCTGTGGAGACGTCTGCATAGAGGCAGCTGTCAGAACACGCACACTCGATTGTTCACCAAAACATATGCAGACGCGTCCTTAGCCTGTAGATTTGGATGCACAGAGTTCCCTGTGTTCGCAAGAGACAAGGGAATCGCGTCTGTGCGCACAGAAGCAATAGCGGACCGTTTCCCTCGGAGTGAACGCGAAAGAGCCGTCTATATACTCGCAGACACGCGAACGTGCCTCAATGCGGTCACAGAGGCAGCAGCTTTTGCACAGATGCTCCTGGTGATTCTGGCACTTTCCAGGCACACTCCTGAAAGTCGCGCACACTGCTGTTCACTCGCTAAACGACCTCTTGGGAAACACGTCTCCGGTCGACGGACCGCTCAGATTGCTTCTCGTGTAACTGTGAACTGTGTCAGCGCAGGGAATCCGTCTCTGTTGAGCAGATGTCAATCCTGCCTCGCTTTTGCTTTGTTGCCTCTACCAAGATGATTTCCCGTTTCTCTCTTCACTGGAGCAGGCAGACACAGCCAACGCACATCAAGTGTCAAGAGACACGCTCTGCTGAGCTCAACGCTTGTGCAGATGCACATGTGCGACGAAGTCAACACACGTGCTTGTGGAGAGAAAGAAAGGGACTCCCAGGCGTGTGGAGCGACGGGGAGAAAGAGCGGGCGCTGAGGAACACAGTTTCAAACAGACTGTCTCCACACAAACAGGCACCTGTCTGCAGGTATCCTAGATCTTGATTCTTGAACTTGAGGAAACACGCGTCTGAGCAAAACTCCCAAACGCTTCCAGGAAAGACACAGGCTCTCCCACAAGCACACAAGTGTTTGCCCTCAGCTATAGATCAGGGACAAGCCTGTGAAGAGATGCCCTGCTATTCTTTCGCCTTATGGCATCATGTGTTTCGTTCCTCTTGGAGATCGATTGTTAAACGTCTTTCCTCGGGCGACTGTGAAGCATTTGCCAGCGGAGGAGAAGTAGCACGGAGCAGCATTCAGTACTGCCTACGAGTGTCTTTGCTACCCTACTAGCGGAGCTCCAAGAACAGGCACACATCTTCAGGTACCTTCC
Source organism: Patagioenas fasciata (assembly GCF_037038585.1). Taxonomy (NCBI): domain Eukaryota; kingdom Metazoa; phylum Chordata; class Aves; order Columbiformes; family Columbidae; genus Patagioenas; species Patagioenas fasciata. The sequence continues at coordinate 20,463 of NW_027288658.1, read as the reverse complement.
AAATGTGGATTCCCCTGCAGCCCCGTAGGCGGGCGTGCAGTACGCCAACCGTCAACGGACGTTTTTCCCCTCAAGCCTGTCAGGACGTTGCTCGTCCGTCTTTCCCTCAATAGATGGGAGTAGGCGCGCTTGCGGATGTGTGCGTGTGTGTGGCCACGCGTTTGCTTAGGCATCAGTGTGTGAAAAGGTAGGTGCTTTTCTCTAGCTGCGTGTGCGTGCACGTGGTGCTGGGTGCACATCCCTGGGTGCTCGTGGAAAGGTTTCTGCATGGTTTTCGCTGAGGAATCGTGTGTGTGCACATGGACAAAGAGAAGGCGCAGCAACCAGGTTCCAGCGCCGAAGAAGGCAAAAGGCGAGGTTTCCGGCGCTATCTCCTTCTCTCCCCAGAGCTAGTCGCGCAAAGCAAGCCGCTAAGCCGGCGACCGGCAAGAGAGCTACAACGAAGCATGCCGAACGGAGAAAATAGCAGCAGCTCATCTGTTCACACCTTGTTTCTGCCATGTGCTTGAACGCCAAGACGTTCGCGCTTCTGTGAGATGAAAGACGTCCTTCTGCATATGTGGTTGCTCACACCGGTGCACTTGTTAGTGTATCCATTCAGTCCTGGGCTGCGGGGCATTCAGAAGTGGCTCTGTGGAGACGTCTGCATAGAGGCAGCTGTCAGAACACGCACACTCGATTGTTCACCAAAACATATGCAGACGCGTCCTTAGCCTGTAGATTTGGATGCACAGAGTTCCCTGTGTTCGCAAGAGACAAGGGAATCGCGTCTGTGCGCACAGAAGCAATAGCGGACCGTTTCCCTCGGAGTGAACGCGAAAGAGCCGTCTATATACTCGCAGACACGCGAACGTGCCTCAATGCGGTCACAGAGGCAGCAGCTTTTGCACAGATGCTCCTGGTGATTCTGGCACTTTCCAGGCACACTCCTGAAAGTCGCGCACACTGCTGTTCACTCGCTAAACGACCTCTTGGGAAACACGTCTCCGGTCGACGGACCGCTCAGATTGCTTCTCGTGTAACTGTGAACTGTGTCAGCGCAGGGAATCCGTCTCTGTTGAGCAGATGTCAATCCTGCCTCGCTTTTGCTTTGTTGCCTCTACCAAGATGATTTCCCGTTTCTCTCTTCACTGGAGCAGGCAGACACAGCCAACGCACATCAAGTGTCAAGAGACACGCTCTGCTGAGCTCAACGCTTGTGCAGATGCACATGTGCGACGAAGTCAACACACGTGCTTGTGGAGAGAAAGAAAGGGACTCCCAGGCGTGTGGAGCGACGGGGAGAAAGAGCGGGCGCTGAGGAACACAGTTTCAAACAGACTGTCTCCACACAAACAGGCACCTGTCTGCAGGTATCCTAGATCTTGATTCTTGAACTTGAGGAAACACGCGTCTGAGCAAAACTCCCAAACGCTTCCAGGAAAGACACAGGCTCTCCCACAAGCACACAAGTGTTTGCCCTCAGCTATAGATCAGGGACAAGCCTGTGAAGAGCAACCAAAGAGCTCGTCCGTCTTTCCCTCAATAGATGGGAGTAGGCGCGCTTGCGGATGTGTGCGTGTGTGTGGCCACGCGTTTGCTTAGGCTTCAGTGTGTGAAAAGGTAGGTGCTTTTCTCTAGCTGCGTGTGCGTGCACGTGGTGCTGGGTGCACATCCCTGGGTGCTCGTGGAAAGGTTTCTGCATGGTTTTCGCTGAGGAATCGTGTGTGTGCACATGGACAAAGAGAAGGCGCAGCAACCAGGTTCCAGCGCCGAAGAAGGCAAAAGGCGAGGTTTCCGGCGCTATCTCCTTCTCTCCCCAGAGCTAGTCGCGCAAAGCAAGCCGCTAAGCCGGCGACCGGCAAGAGAGCTACAACGAAGCATGCCGAACGGAGAAAATAGCAGCAGCTCATCTGTTCACACCTTGTTTCTGCCATGTGCTTGAACGCCAAGACGTTCGCGCTTCTGTGAGATGAAAGACGTCCTTCTGCATATGTGGTTGCTCACACCGGTGCACTTGTTAGTGTATCCATTCAGTCCTGGGCTGCGGGGCATTCAGAAGTGGCTCTGTGGAGACGTCTGCATAGAGGCAGCTGTCAGAACACGCACACTCGATTGTTCACCAAAACATATGCAGACGCGTCCTTAGCCTGTAGATTTGGATGCACAGAGTTCCCTGTGTTCGCAAGAGACAAGGGAATCGCGTCTGTGCGCACAGAAGCAATAGCGGACCGTTTCCCTCGGAGTGAACGCGAAAGAGCCGTCTATATACTCGCAGACACGCGAACGTGCCTCAATGCGGTCACAGAGGCAGCAGCTTTTGCACAGATGCTCCTGGTGATTCTGGCACTTTCCAGGCACACTCCTGAAAGTCGCGCACACTGCTGTTCACTCGCTAAACGACCTCTTGGGAAACACGTCTCCGGTCGACGGACCGCTCAGATTGCTTCTCGTGTAACTGTGAACTGTGTCAGCGCAGGGAATCCGTCTCTGTTGAGCAGATGTCAATCCTGCCTCGCTTTTGCTTTGTTGCCTCTACCAAGATGATTTCCCGTTTCTCTCTTCACTGGAGCAGGCAGACACAGCCAACGCACATCAAGTGTCAAGAGACACGCTCTGCTGAGCTCAACGCTTGTGCAGATGCACATGTGCGACGAAGTCAACACACGTGCTTGTGGAGAGAAAGAAAGGGACTCCCAGGCGTGTGGAGCGACGGGGAGAAAGAGCGGGCGCTGAGGAACACAGTTTCAAACAGACTGTCTCCACACAAACAGGCACCTGTCTGCAGGTATCCTAGATCTTGATTCTTGAACTTGAGGAAACACGCGTCTGAGCAAAACTCCCAAACGCTTCCAGGAAAGACACAGGCTCTCCCACAAGCACACAAGTGTTTGCCCTCAGCTATAGATCAGGGACAAGCCTGTGAAGAGCAACCAAAGAGCTCGTCCGTCTTTCCCTCAATAGATGGGAGTAGGCGCGCTTGCGGATGTGTGCGTGTGTGTGGCCACGCGTTTGCTTAGGCTTCAGTGTGTGAAAAGGTAGGTGCTTTTCTCTAGCTGCGTGTGCGTGCACGTGGTGCTGGGTGCACATCCCTGGGTGCTCGTGGAAAGGTTTCTGCATGGTTTTCGCTGAGGAATCGTGTGTGTGCACATGGACAAAGAGAAGGCGCAGCAACCAGGTTCCAGCGCCGAAGAAGGCAAAAGGCGAGGTTTCCGGCGCTATCTCCTTCTCTCCCCAGAGCTAGTCGCGCAAAGCAAGCCGCTAAGCCGGCGACCGGCAAGAGAGCTACAACGAAGCATGCCGAACGGAGAAAATAGCAGCAGCTCATCTGTTCACACCTTGTTTCTGCCATGTGCTTGAACGCCAAGACGTTCGCGCTTCTGTGAGATGAAAGACGTCCTTCTGCATATGTGGTTGCTCACACCGGTGCACTTGTTAGTGTATCCATTCAGTCCTGGGCTGCGGGGCATTCAGAAGTGGCTCTGTGGAGACGTCTGCATAGAGGCAGCTGTCAGAACACGCACACTCGATTGTTCACCAAAACATATGCAGACGCGTCCTTAGCCTGTAGATTTGGATGCACAGAGTTCCCTGTGTTCGCAAGAGACAAGGGAATCGCGTCTGTGCGCACAGAAGCAATAGCGGACCGTTTCCCTCGGAGTGAACGCGAAAGAGCCGTCTATATACTCGCAGACACGCGAACGTGCCTCAATGCGGTCACAGAGGCAGCAGCTTTTGCACAGATGCTCCTGGTGATTCTGGCACTTTCCAGGCACACTCCTGAAAGTCGCGCACACTGCTGTTCACTCGCTAAACGACCTCTTGGGAAACACGTCTCCGGTCGACGGACCGCTCAGATTGCTTCTCGTGTAACTGTGAACTGTGTCAGCGCAGGGAATCCGTCTCTGTTGAGCAGATGTCAATCCTGCCTCGCTTTTGCTTTGTTGCCTCTACCAAGATGATTTCCCGTTTCTCTCTTCACTGGAGCAGGCAGACACAGCCAACGCACATCAAGTGTCAAGAGACACGCTCTGCTGAGCTCAACGCTTGTGCAGATGCACATGTGCGACGAAGTCAACACACGTGCTTGTGGAGAGAAAGAAAGGGACTCCCAGGCGTGTGGAGCGACGGGGAGAAAGAGCGGGCGCTGAGGAACACAGTTTCAAACAGACTGTCTCCACACAAACAGGCACCTGTCTGCAGGTATCCTAGATCTTGATTCTTGAACTTGAGGAAACACGCGTCTGAGCAAAACTCCCAAACGCTTCCAGGAAAGACACAGGCTCTCCCACAAGCACACAAGTGTTTGCCCTCAGCTATAGATCAGGGACAAGCCTGTGAAGAGCAACCAAAGAGCTCGTCCGTCTTTCCCTCAATAGATGGGAGTAGGCGCGCTTGCGGATGTGTGCGTGTGTGTGGCCACGCGTTTGCTTAGGCATCAGTGTGTGAAAAGGTAGGTGCTTTTCTCTAGCTGCGTGTGCGTGCACGTGGTGCTGGGTGCACATCCCTGGGTGCTCGTGGAAAGGTTTCTGCATGGTTTTCGCTGAGGAATCGTGTGTGTGCACATGGACAAAGAGAAGGCGCAGCAACCAGGTTCCAGCGCCGAAGAAGGCAAAAGGCGAGGTTTCCGGCGCTATCTCCTTCTCTCCCCAGAGCTAGTCGCGCAAAGCAAGCCGCTAAGCCGGCGACCGGCAAGAGAGCTACAACGAAGCATGCCGAACGGAGAAAATAGCAGCAGCTCATCTGTTCACACCTTGTTTCTGCCATGTGCTTGAACGCCAAGACGTTCGCGCTTCTGTGAGATGAAAGACGTCCTTCTGCATATGTGGTTGCTCACACCGGTGCACTTGTTAGTGTATCCATTCAGTCCTGGGCTGCGGGGCATTCAGAAGTGGCTCTGTGGAGACGTCTGCATAGAGGCAGCTGTCAGAACACGCACACTCGATTGTTCACCAAAACATATGCAGACGCGTCCTTAGCCTGTAGATTTGGATGCACAGAGTTCCCTGTGTTCGCAAGAGACAAGGGAATCGCGTCTGTGCGCACAGAAGCAATAGCGGACCGTTTCCCTCGGAGTGAACGCGAAAGAGCCGTCTATATACTCGCAGACACGCGAACGTGCCTCAATGCGGTCACAGAGGCAGCAGCTTTTGCACAGATGCTCCTGGTGATTCTGGCACTTTCCAGGCACACTCCTGAAAGTCGCGCACACTGCTGTTCACTCGCTAAACGACCTCTTGGGAAACACGTCTCCGGTCGACGGACCGCTCAGATTGCTTCTCGTGTAACTGTGAACTGTGTCAGCGCAGGGAATCCGTCTCTGTTGAGCAGATGTCAATCCTGCCTCGCTTTTGCTTTGTTGCCTCTACCAAGATGATTTCCCGTTTCTCTCTTCACTGGAGCAGGCAGACACAGCCAACGCACATCAAGTGTCAAGAGACACGCTCTGCTGAGCTCAACGCTTGTGCAGATGCACATGTGCGACGAAGTCAACACACGTGCTTGTGGAGAGAAAGAAAGGGACTCCCAGGCGTGTGGAGCGACGGGGAGAAAGAGCGGGCGCTGAGGAACACAGTTTCAAACAGACTGTCTCCACACAAACAGGCACCTGTCTGCAGGTATCCTAGATCTTGATTCTTGAACTTGAGGAAACACGCGTCTGAGCAAAACTCCCAAACGCTTCCAGGAAAGACACAGGCTCTCCCACAAGCACACAAGTGTTTGCCCTCAGCTATAGATCAGGGACAAGCCTGTGAAGAGCAACCAAAGAGCTCGTCCGTCTTTCCCTCAATAGATGGGAGTAGGCGCGCTTGCGGATGTGTGCGTGTGTGTGGCCACGCGTTTGCTTAGGCATCAGTGTGTGAAAAGGTAGGTGCTTTTCTCTAGCTGCGTGTGCGTGCACGTGGTGCTGGGTGCACATCCCTGGGTGCTCGTGGAAAGGTTTCTGCATGGTTTTCGCTGAGGAATCGTGTGTGTGCACATGGACAAAGAGAAGGCGCAGCAACCAGGTTCCAGCGCCGAAGAAGGCAAAAGGCGAGGTTTCCGGCGCTATCTCCTTCTCTCCCCAGAGCTAGTCGCGCAAAGCAAGCCGCTAAGCCGGCGACCGGCAAGAGAGCTACAACGAAGCATGCCGAACGGAGAAAATAGCAGCAGCTCATCTGTTCACACCTTGTTTCTGCCATGTGCTTGAACGCCAAGACGTTCGCGCTTCTGTGAGATGAAAGACGTCCTTCTGCATATGTGGTTGCTCACACCGGTGCACTTGTTAGTGTATCCATTCAGTCCTGGGCTGCGGGGCATTCAGAAGTGGCTCTGTGGAGACGTCTGCATAGAGGCAGCTGTCAGAACACGCACACTCGATTGTTCACCAAAACATATGCAGACGCGTCCTTAGCCTGTAGATTTGGATGCACAGAGTTCCCTGTGTTCGCAAGAGACAAGGGAATCGCGTCTGTGCGCACAGAAGCAATAGCGGACCGTTTCCCTCGGAGTGAACGCGAAAGAGCCGTCTATATACTCGCAGACACGCGAACGTGCCTCAATGCGGTCACAGAGGCAGCAGCTTTTGCACAGATGCTCCTGGTGATTCTGGCACTTTCCAGGCACACTCCTGAAAGTCGCGCACACTGCTGTTCACTCGCTAAACGACCTCTTGGGAAACACGTCTCCGGTCGACGGACCGCTCAGATTGCTTCTCGTGTAACTGTGAACTGTGTCAGCGCAGGGAATCCGTCTCTGTTGAGCAGATGTCAATCCTGCCTCGCTTTTGCTTTGTTGCCTCTACCAAGATGATTTCCCGTTTCTCTCTTCACTGGAGCAGGCAGACACAGCCAACGCACATCAAGTGTCAAGAGACACGCTCTGCTGAGCTCAACGCTTGTGCAGATGCACATGTGCGACCAAGTCAACACACGTGCTTGTGGAGAGAAAGAAAGGGACTCCCAGGCGTGTGGAGCGACGGGGAGAAAGAGCGGGCGCTGAGGAACACAGTTTCAAACAGACTGTCTCCACACAAACAGGCACCTGTCTGCAGGTATCCTAGATCTTGATTCTTGAACTTGAGGAAACACGCGTCTGAGCAAAACTCCCAAACGCTTCCAGGAAAGACACAGGCTCTCCCACAAGCACACAAGTGTTTGCCCTCAGCTATAGATCAGGGACAAGCCTGTGAAGAGCAACCAAAGAGCTCGTCCGTCTTTCCCTCAATAGATGGGAGTAGGCGCGCTTGCGGATGTGTGCGTGTGTGTGGCCACGCGTTTGCTTAGGCATCAGTGTGTGAAAAGGTAGGTGCTTTTCTCTAGCTGCGTGTGCGTGCACGTGGTGCTGGGTGCACATCCCTGGGTGCTCGTGGAAAGGTTTCTGCATGGTTTTCGCTGAGGAATCGTGTGTGTGCACATGGACAAAGAGAAGGCGCAGCAACCAGGTTCCAGCGCCGAAGAAGGCAAAAGGCGAGGTTTCCGGCGCTATCTCCTTCTCTCCCCAGAGCTAGTCGCGCAAAGCAAGCCGCTAAGCCGGCGACCGGCAAGAGAGCTACAACGAAGCATGCCGAACGGAGAAAATAGCAGCAGCTCATCTGTTCACACCTTGTTTCTGCCATGTGCTTGAACGCCAAGACGTTCGCGCTTCTGTGAGATGAAAGACGTCCTTCTGCATATGTGGTTGCTCACACCGGTGCACTTGTTAGTGTATCCATTCAGTCCTGGGCTGCGGGGCATTCAGAAGTGGCTCTGTGGAGACGTCTGCATAGAGGCAGCTGTCAGAACACGCACACTCGATTGTTCACCAAAACATATGCAGACGCGTCCTTAGCCTGTAGATTTGGATGCACAGAGTTCCCTGTGTTCGCAAGAGACAAGGGAATCGCGTCTGTGCGCACAGAAGCAATAGCGGACCGTTTCCCTCGGAGTGAACGCGAAAGAGCCGTCTATATACTCGCAGACACGCGAACGTGCCTCAATGCGGTCACAGAGGCAGCAGCTTTTGCACAGATGCTCCTGGTGATTCTGGCACTTTCCAGGCACACTCCTGAAAGTCGCGCACACTGCTGTTCACTCGCTAAACGACCTCTTGGGAAACACGTCTCCGGTCGACGGACCGCTCAGATTGCTTCTCGTGTAACTGTGAACTGTGTCAGCGCAGGGAATCCGTCTCTGTTGAGCAGATGTCAATCCTGCCTCGCTTTTGCTTTGTTGCCTCTACCAAGATGATTTCCCGTTTCTCTCTTCACTGGAGCAGGCAGACACAGCCAACGCACATCAAGTGTCAAGAGACACGCTCTGCTGAGCTCAACGCTTGTGCAGATGCACATGTGCGACGAAGTCAACACACGTGCTTGTGGAGAGAAAGAAAGGGACTCCCAGGCGTGTGGAGCGACGGGGAGAAAGAGCGGGCGCTGAGGAACACAGTTTCAAACAGACTGTCTCCACACAAACAGGCACCTGTCTGCAGGTATCCTAGATCTTGATTCTTGAACTTGAGGAAACACGCGTCTGAGCAAAACTCCCAAACGCTTCCAGGAAAGACACAGGCTCTCCCACAAGCACACAAGTGTTTGCCCTCAGCTATAGATCAGGGACAAGCCTGTGAAGAGCAACCAAAGAGCTCGTCCGTCTTTCCCTCAATAGATGGGAGTAGGCGCGCTTGCGGATGTGTGCGTGTGTGTGGCCACGCGTTTGCTTAGGCATCAGTGTGTGAAAAGGTAGGTGCTTTTCTCTAGCTGCGTGTGCGTGCACGTGGTGCTGGGTGCACATCCCTGGGTGCTCGTGGAAAGGTTTCTGCATGGTTTTCGCTGAGGAATCGTGTGTGTGCACATGGACAAAGAGAAGGCGCAGCAACCAGGTTCCAGCGCCGAAGAAGGCAAAAGGCGAGGTTTCCGGCGCTATCTCCTTCTCTCCCCAGAGCTAGTCGCGCAAAGCAAGCCGCTAAGCCGGCGACCGGCAAGAGAGCTACAACGAAGCATGCCGAACGGAGAAAATAGCAGCAGCTCATCTGTTCACACCTTGTTTCTGCCATGTGCTTGAACGCCAAGACGTTCGCGCTTCTGTGAGATGAAAGACGTCCTTCTGCATATGTGGTTGCTCACACCGGTGCACTTGTTAGTGTATCCATTCAGTCCTGGGCTGCGGGGCATTCAGAAGTGGCTCTGTGGAGACGTCTGCATAGAGGCAGCTGTCAGAACACGCACACTCGATTGTTCACCAAAACATATGCAGACGCGTCCTTAGCCTGTAGATTTGGATGCACAGAGTTCCCTGTGTTCGCAAGAGACAAGGGAATCGCGTCTGTGCGCACAGAAGCAATAGCGGACCGTTTCCCTCGGAGTGAACGCGAAAGAGCCGTCTATATACTCGCAGACACGCGAACGTGCCTCAATGCGGTCACAGAGGCAGCAGCTTTTGCACAGATGCTCCTGGTGATTCTGGCACTTTCCAGGCACACTCCTGAAAGTCGCGCACACTGCTGTTCACTCGCTAAACGACCTCTTGGGAAACACGTCTCCGGTCGACGGACCGCTCAGATTGCTTCTCGTGTAACTGTGAACTGTGTCAGCGCAGGGAATCCGTCTCTGTTGAGCAGATGTCAATCCTGCCTCGCTTTTGCTTTGTTGCCTCTACCAAGATGATTTCCCGTTTCTCTCTTCACTGGAGCAGGCAGACACAGCCAACGCACATCAAGTGTCAAGAGACACGCTCTGCTGAGCTCAACGCTTGTGCAGATGCACATGTGCGACGAAGTCAACACACGTGCTTGTGGAGAGAAAGAAAGGGACTCCCAGGCGTGTGGAGCGACGGGGAGAAAGAGCGGGCGCTGAGGAACACAGTTTCAAACAGACTGTCTCCACACAAACAGGCACCTGTCTGCAGGTATCCTAGATCTTGATTCTTGAACTTGAGGAAACACGCGTCTGAGCAAAACTCCCAAACGCTTCCAGGAAAGACACAGGCTCTCCCACAAGCACACAAGTGTTTGCCCTCAGCTATAGATCAGGGACAAGCCTGTGAAGAGCAACCAAAGAGCTCGTCCGTCTTTCCCTCAATAGATGGGAGTAGGCGCGCTTGCGGATGTGTGCGTGTGTGTGGCCACGCGTTTGCTTAGGCTTCAGTGTGTGAAAAGGTAGGTGCTTTTCTCTAGCTGCGTGTGCGTGCACGTGGTGCTGGGTGCACATCCCTGGGTGCTCGTGGAAAGGTTTCTGCATGGTTTTCGCTGAGGAATCGTGTGTGTGCACATGGACAAAGAGAAGGCGCAGCAACCAGGTTCCAGCGCCGAAGAAGGCAAAAGGCGAGGTTTCCGGCGCTATCTCCTTCTCTCCCCAGAGCTAGTCGCGCAAAGCAAGCCGCTAAGCCGGCGACCGGCAAGAGAGCTACAACGAAGCATGCCGAACGGAGAAAATAGCAGCAGCTCATCTGTTCACACCTTGTTTCTGCCATGTGCTTGAACGCCAAGACGTTCGCGCTTCTGTGAGATGAAAGACGTCCTTCTGCATATGTGGTTGCTCACACCGGTGCACTTGTTAGTGTATCCATTCAGTCCTGGGCTGCGGGGCATTCAGAAGTGGCTCTGTGGAGACGTCTGCATAGAGGCAGCTGTCAGAACACGCACACTCGATTGTTCACCAAAACATATGCAGACGCGTCCTTAGCCTGTAGATTTGGATGCACAGAGTTCCCTGTGTTCGCAAGAGACAAGGGAATCGCGTCTGTGCGCACAGAAGCAATAGCGGACCGTTTCCCTCGGAGTGAACGCGAAAGAGCCGTCTATATACTCGCAGACACGCGAACGTGCCTCAATGCGGTCACAGAGGCAGCAGCTTTTGCACAGATGCTCCTGGTGATTCTGGCACTTTCCAGGCACACTCCTGAAAGTCGCGCACACTGCTGTTCACTCGCTAAACGACCTCTTGGGAAACACGTCTCCGGTCGACGGACCGCTCAGATTGCTTCTCGTGTAACTGTGAACTGTGTCAGCGCAGGGAATCCGTCTCTGTTGAGCAGATGTCAATCCTGCCTCGCTTTTGCTTTGTTGCCTCTACCAAGATGATTTCCCGTTTCTCTCTTCACTGGAGCAGGCAGACACAGCCAACGCACATCAAGTGTCAAGAGACACGCTCTGCTGAGCTCAACGCTTGTGCAGATGCACATGTGCGACGAAGTCAACACACGTGCTTGTGGAGAGAAAGAAAGGGACTCCCAGGCGTGTGGAGCGACGGGGAGAAAGAGCGGGCGCTGAGGAACACAGTTTCAAACAGACTGTCTCCACACAAACAGGCACCTGTCTGCAGGTATCCTAGATCTTGATTCTTGAACTTGAGGAAACACGCGTCTGAGCAAAACTCCCAAACGCTTCCAGGAAAGACACAGGCTCTCCCACAAGCACACAAGTGTTTGCCCTCAGCTATAGATCAGGGACAAGCCTGTGAAGAGCAACCAAAGAGCTCGTCCGTCTTTCCCTCAATAGATGGGAGTAGGCGCGCTTGCGGATGTGTGCGTGTGTGTGGCCACGCGTTTGCTTAGGCATCAGTGTGTGAAAAGGTAGGTGCTTTTCTCTAGCTGCGTGTGCGTGCACGTGGTGCTGGGTGCACATCCCTGGGTGCTCGTGGAAAGGTTTCTGCATGGTTTTCGCTGAGGAATCGTGTGTGTGCACATGGACAAAGAGAAGGCGCAGCAACCAGGTTCCAGCGCCGAAGAAGGCAAAAGGCGAGGTTTCCGGCGCTATCTCCTTCTCTCCCCAGAGCTAGTCGCGCAAAGCAAGCCGCTAAGCCGGCGACCGGCAAGAGAGCTACAACGAAGCATGCCGAACGGAGAAAAATAGCAGGCAGCTCATCTGTTCACACCTTGTTTCTGCCATGTGCTTGAACGCAAGACGTTCGCGCTTCTGTGAGATGAAAGACGTCCTTCTGCATATGTGGTTGCTCACACCGGTGCACTTGTTAGTGTATCCATTCAGTCCTGGGCTGCGGGGCATTCAGAAGTGGCTCTGTGGAGACGTCTGCATAGAGGCAGCTGTCAGAACACGCACACTCGATTGTTCACCAAAACATATGCAGACGCGTCCTTAGCCTGTAGATTTGGATGCACAGAGTTCCTGTGTTCGCAAGAGACAAGGGAATCGCGTCTGTGCGCACAGAAGCAATAGCGGACCGTTTCCCTCGGAGTGAACGCGAAAGAGCCGTCTATATACTCGCAGACACGCGAACGTGCCTCAATGCGGTCACAGAGGCAGCAGCTTTTGCACAGATGCTCCTGGTGATTCTGGCACTTTCCAGCACACTCCTGAAAGTCGCGCACACTGCTGTTCACTCGCTAAACGACCTCTTGGGAAACACGTCTCCGGTCGACGGACCGCTCAGATTGCTTCTCGTGTAACTGTGAACTGTGTCAGCGCAGGGAATCCGTCTCTGTTGAGCAGATGTCAATCCTGCCTCGCTTTTGCTTTGTTGCCTCTACCAAGATGATTTCCCGTTTCTCTCTTCACTGGAGCAGGCAGACACAGCCAACGCACATCAAGTGTCAAGAGACACGCTCCTGCTGAGCTCAACGCTTGTGCAGATGCACATGTGCGACGAAGTCAACACACGTGCTTGTGGAGAGAAAGAAAGGGACTCCCAGGCGTGTGGAGCGACGGGGAGAGAAAGAGCGGGCGCTGAGGAACACAGTTTCAAACAGACTGTCTCCACACAAACAGGCACCTGTCTGCAGGTATCCTAGATCTTGATTCTTGAACTTGAGGAAACACGCGTCTGAGCAAAACTCCCAAACGCTTCCAGGAAAGACACAGGCTCTCCACAAGCACACAAGTGTTTGCCCTCAGCTATAGATCAGGGACAAGCCTGTGAAGAGCAACCAAAGAGCTCGTCCGTCTTTCCCTCAATAGATGGGAGTAGGCGCGCTTGCGGATGTGTGCGTGTGTGTGGCCACGCGTTTGCTTAGGCATCAGTGTGTGAAAAGGTAGGTGCTTTTCTCTAGCTGCGTGTGCGTGCACGTGGTGCTGGGTGCACATCCCTGGGTGCTCGTGGAAAGGTTTCTGCATGGTTTTCGCTGAGGAATCGTGTGTGTGCACATGGACAAAGAGAAGGCGCAGCAACCAGGTTCCAGCGCCGAAGAAGGCAAAAGGCGAGGTTTCCGGCGCTATCTCCTTCTCTCCCCAGAGCTAGTCGCGCAAAGCAAGCCGCTAAGCCGGCGACCGGCAAGAGAGCTACAACGAAGCATGCCGAACGGAGAAAATAGCAGCAGCTCATCTGTTCACACCTTGTTTCTGCATGTGCTTGAACGCCAAGACGTTCGCGCTTCTGTGAGATGAAAGACGTCCTTCTGCATATGTGGTTGCTCACACCGGTGCACTTGTTAGTGTATCCATTCAGTCCTGGGCTGCGGGGCATTCAGAAGTGGCTCTGTGGAGACGTCTGCATAGAGGCAGCTGTCAGAACACGCACACTCGATTGTTCACCAAAACATATGCAGACGCGCCGTCCTTAGCCTGTAGATTTGGATGCACAGAGTTCCCTGTGTTCGCAAGAGACAAGGGAATCGCGTCTGTGCGCACAGAAGCAATAGCGGACCGTTTCCCTCGTGAGTGAACGCGAAAGAGCCGTCTATATACTCGCAGACACGCGAACGTGCCTCAATGCGGTCACAGAGGCAGCAGCTTTTGCACAGATGCTCCTGGTGATTCTGGCACTTTCCAGGCACACTCCTGAAAGTCGCGCACACTGCTGTTCACTCGCTAAACGACCTCTTGGGAAACACGTCTCCGGTCGACGGACCCGCTCAGATTGCTTCTCGTGTAACTGTGAACTGTGTCAGCGCAGGGAATCCGTCCTCTGTTGAGCAGATGTCAATCCTGCCTCGCTTTTGCTTTGTTGCCTCTACCAAGATGATTTCCCGTTTTCTCTCTTCACTGGAGCAGGCAGACACAGCCAACGCACATCAAGTGTCAAGAGACACGCTCTGCTGAGCTCAACGCTTGTGCAGATGCACATGTGCGACGAAGTCAACACACGTGCTTGTGGAGAGAAAGAAAGGGACTCCAGGCGTGTGGAGCGACGGGGAGAAAGAGCGGGCGCTGAGGAACACAGTTTCAAACAGACTGTCTCCACACAAACAGGCACCTGTCTGCAGGTATCCTAGATCTTGATTCTTGAACTTGAGGAAACACGCGTCTGAGCAAAACTCCCAAACGCTTCCAGGAAAGACACAGGCTCTCCCACAAGCACACAAGTGTTTGCCCTCAGCTATAGATCAGGGACAAGCCTGTGAAGAGCAACCAAAGAGCTCGTCCGTCTTTCCCCTCAATAGATGGGAGTAGGCGCGCTTGCGGATGTGTGCGTGTGTGTGGCCACGCGTTTGCTTAGGCATCAGTGTGTGAAAAGGTAGGTGCTTTTCTCTAGCTGCGTGTGCGTGCACGTGGTGCTGGGTGCACATCCCTGGGTGCTCGTGAAAGTTTCTGCATGGTTTTCGCTGAGGAATCGTGTGTGTGCACATGGACAAAGAGAAGGCGCAGCAACCAGGTTCCAGCGCCGAAGAAGGCAAAAGGCGAGGTTTCCGGCGCTATCTCCTTCTCTCCCCAGAGCTAGTTCGCGCAAAGCAAGCCGCTAAGCCGGCGACCGGCAAGAGAGCTACAACGAAGGCATGCCGAACGGAGAAAATAGCAGCAGCTCATCTGTTCACACCTGTTTCTGCCATGTGCTTGAACGCCAAGACGTTCGCGCTTCTGTGAGATGAAAGACGTCCTTCTGCATATGTGGTTGCTCACACCGGTGCACTTGTTAGTGTATCCATTCAGTCCTGGGCTGCGGGGCATTCAGAAGTGGCTCTGTGGAGACGTCTGCATAGAGGCAGCTGTCAGAACACGCACACTCGATTGTTCACCAAACATATGCAGACGCGTCCTTAGCCTGTAGATTTGGATGCACAGAGTTCCCTGTGTTCGCAAGAGACAAGGGAATCGCGTCTGTGCGCACAGAAGCAATAGCGGACCGTTTCCCTCGGGAGGTGAACGCGAAAGAGCCGTCTATATACTCGCAGACACGCGAACGTGCCTCAATGCGGTCACAGAGGCAGCAGCTTTTGCACAGATGCTCCTGGTGATTCTGGCACTTTCCAGGCACACTCCTGAAAGTCGCGCACACTGCTGTTCACTCGCCTAAACGACCTCTTGGGAAACACGTCTCCGGTCGACGGACCGCTCAGATTGCTTCTCGTGTAACTGTGAACTGTGTCAGCGCAGGGAATCCGTCTTCTGTTGAGCAGATGTCAATCCTGCCTCGCTTTTGCTTTGTTGCCTCTACCAAGATGATTTCCCGTTTCTCTCTTCACTGGAGCAGGCAGACACAGCCAACGCACATCAAGTGTCAAGAGACACGCTCTGCTGAGCTCAACGCTTGTGCAGATGCACATGTGCGACGAAGTCAACACACGTGCTTGTGGAGAGAAAGAAAGGGGACTCCCAGGCGTGTGGAGCGACGGGGAGAAAGAGCGGGCGCTGAGGAACACAGTTTCAACAGACTGTCTCCACACAAACAGGCACCTGTCTGCAGGTATCCTAGATCTTGATTCTTGAACTTGAGGAAACACGCGTCTGAGCAAAACTCCCAAACGCTTCCAGGAAAGACACAGGCTCTCCCACAAGCACACAAGTGTTTGCCCTCAGCTATAGATCAGGGACAAGCCTGTGAAGAGCAACCAAAGAGCTCGTCCGTCTTTTCCCTCAATAGATGGGAGTAGGCGCGCTTGCGGATGTGTGCGTGTGTGTGGCCACGCGTTTGCTTAGGCATCAGTGTGTGAAAAGGTAGGTGCTTTTCTCTAGCTGCTGTGTGCGTGCACGTGGTGCTGGGTGCACATCCCTGGGTGCTCGTGGAAAGGTTTCTGCATGGTTTTCGCTGAGGAATCGTGTGTGTGCACATGGACAAAGAGAAGGCGCAGCAACCAGGTTCCAGCGCCGAAGAAGGCAAAAGGCGAGGTTTCCGGCGCTATCTCCTTCTCTCCCCAGAGCTAGTCGCGCAAAGCAAGCCGCTAAGCCGGCGACCGGCAAGAGAGCTACAACGAAGCATGCCGAACGGAGAAAATAGCAGCAGCTCATCTGTTCACACCTTGTTTCTGCCATGTGCTTGAACGCCAAGACGTTCGCGCTTCTGTGAGATGAAAGACGTCCTTCTGCATATGTGGTTGCTCACACCGGTGCACTTGTTAGTGTATCCATTCAGTCCTGGGCTGCGGGGCATTCAGAAGTGGCTCTGTGGAGACGTCTGCATAGAGGCAGCTGTCAGAACACGCACACTCGATTGTTCACCAAAACATATGCAGACGCGTCCTTAGCCTGTAGATTTGGATGCACAGAGTTCCCTGTGTTCGCAAGAGACAAGGGAATCGCGTCTGTGCGCACAGAAGCAATAGCGGACCGTTTCCCTCGGAGTGAACGCGAAAGAGCCGTCTATATACTCGCAGACACGCGAACGTGCCTCAATGCGGTCACAGAGGCAGCAGCTTTTGCACAGATGCTCCTGGTGATTCTGGCACTTTCCAGGCACACTCCTGAAAGTCGCGCACACTGCTGTTCACTCGCTAAACGACCTCTTGGGAAACACGTCTCCGGTCGACGGACCGCTCAGATTGCTTCTCGTGTAACTGTGAACTGTGTCAGCGCAGGGAATCCGTCTCTGTTGAGCAGATGTCAATCCTGCCTCGCTTTTGCTTTGTTGCCTCTACCAAGATGATTTCCCGTTTCTCTCTTCACTGGAGCAGGCAGACACAGCCAACGCACATCAAGTGTCAAGAGACACGCTCTGCTGAGCTCAACGCTTGTGCAGATGCACATGTGCGACGAAGTCAACACACGTGCTTGTGGAGAGAAAGAAAGGGACTCCCAGGCGTGTGGAGCGACGGGGAGAAAGAGCGGGCGCTGAGGAACACAGTTTCAAACAGACTGTCTCCACACAAACAGGCACCTGTCTGCAGGTATCCTAGATCTTGATTCTTGAACTTGAGGAAACACGCGTCTGAGCAAAACTCCCAAACGCTTCCAGGAAAGACACAGGCTCTCCCACAAGCACACAAGTGTTTGCCCTCAGCTATAGATCAGGGACAAGCCTGTGAAGAGCAACCAAAGAGCTCGTCCGTCTTTCCCTCAATAGATGGGAGTAGGCGCGCTTGCGGATGTGTGCGTGTGTGTGGCCACGCGTTTGCTTAGGCATCAGTGTGTGAAAAGGTAGGTGCTTTTCTCTAGCTGCGTGTGCGTGCACGTGGTGCTGGGTGCACATCCCTGGGTGCTCGTGGAAAGGTTCTGCATGGTTTTCGCTGAGGAATCGTGTGTGTGCACATGGACAAAGAGAAGGCGCAGCAACCAGGTTCCAGCGCCGAAGAAGGCAAAAGGCGAGGTTTCCGGCGCTATCTCCTTCTCTCCCCAGAGCTAGTCGCGCAAAGCAAGCCGCTAAGCCGGCGACCGGCAAGAGAGCTACAACGAAGCATGCCGAACGGAGAAAATAGCAGCAGCTCATCTGTTCACACCTTGTTTCTGCCATGTGCTTGAACGCCAAGACGTTCGCGCTTCTGTGAGATGAAAGACGTCCTTCTGCATATGTGGTTGCTCACACCGGTGCACTTGTTAGTGTATCCATTCAGTCCTGGGCTGCGGGGCATTCAGAAGTGGCTCTGTGGAGACGTCTGCATAGAGGCAGCTGTCAGAACACGCACACTCGATTGTTCACCAAAACATATGCAGACGCGTCCTTAGCCTGTAGATTTGGATGCACAGAGTTCCCTGTGTTCGCAAGAGACAAGGGAATCGCGTCTGTGCGCACAGAAGCAATAGCGGACCGTTTCCCTCGGAGTGAACGCGAAAGAGCCGTCTATATACTCGCAGACACGCGAACGTGCCTCAATGCGGTCACAGAGGCAGCAGCTTTTGCACAGATGCTCCTGGTGATTCTGGCACTTTCCAGGCACACTCCTGAAAGTCGCGCACACTGCTGTTCACTCGCTAAACGACCTCTTGGGAAACACGTCTCCGGTCGACGGACCGCTCAGATTGCTTCTCGTGTAACTGTGAACTGTGTCAGCGCAGGGAATCCGTCTCTGTTGAGCAGATGTCAATCCTGCCTCGCTTTTGCTTTGTTGCCTCTACCAAGATGATTTCCCGTTTCTCTCTTCACTGGAGCAGGCAGACACAGCCAACGCACATCAAGTGTCAAGAGACACGCTCTGCTGAGCTCAACGCTTGTGCAGATGCACATGTGCGACGAAGTCAACACACGTGCTTGTGGAGAGAAAGAAAGGGACTCCCAGGCGTGTGGAGCGACGGGGAGAAAGAGCGGGCGCTGAGGAACACAGTTTCAAACAGACTGTCTCCACACAAACAGGCACCTGTCTGCAGGTATCCTAGATCTTGATTCTTGAACTTGAGGAAACACGCGTCTGAGCAAAACTCCCAAACGCTTCCAGGAAAGACACAGGCTCTCCCACAAGCACACAAGTGTTTGCCCTCAGCTATAGATCAGGGACAAGCCTGTGAAGAGCAACCAAAGAGCTCGTCCGTCTTTCCCTCAATAGATGGGAGTAGGCGCGCTTGCGGATGTGTGCGTGTGTGTGGCCACGCGTTTGCTTAGGCATCAGTGTGTGAAAAGGTAGGTGCTTTTCTCTAGCTGCGTGTGCGTGCACGTGGTGCTGGGTGCACATCCCTGGGTGCTCGTGGAAAGGTTTCTGCATGGTTTTCGCTGAGGAATCGTGTGTGTGCACATGGACAAAGAGAAGGCGCAGCAACCAGGTTCCAGCGCCGAAGAAGGCAAAAGGCGAGGTTTCCGGCGCTATCTCCTTCTCTCCCCAGAGCTAGTCGCGCAAAGCAAGCCGCTAAGCCGGCGACCGGCAAGAGAGCTACAACGAAGCATGCCGAACGGAGAAAATAGCAGCAGCTCATCTGTTCACACCTTGTTTCTGCCATGTGCTTGAACGCCAAGACGTTCGCGCTTCTGTGAGATGAAAGACGTCCTTCTGCATATGTGGTTGCTCACACCGGTGCACTTGTTAGTGTATCCATTCAGTCCTGGGCTGCGGGGCATTCAGAAGTGGCTCTGTGGAGACGTCTGCATAGAGGCAGCTGTCAGAACACGCACACTCGATTGTTCACCAAAACATATGCAGACGCGTCCTTAGCCTGTAGATTTGGATGCACAGAGTTCCCTGTGTTCGCAAGAGACAAGGGAATCGCGTCTGTGCGCACAGAAGCAATAGCGGACCGTTTCCCTCGGAGTGAACGCGAAAGAGCCGTCTATATACTCGCAGACACGCGAACGTGCCTCAATGCGGTCACAGAGGCAGCAGCTTTTGCACAGATGCTCCTGGTGATTCTGGCACTTTCCAGGCACACTCCTGAAAGTCGCGCACACTGCTGTTCACTCGCTAAACGACCTCTTGGGAAACACGTCTCCGGTCGACGGACCGCTCAGATTGCTTCTCGTGTAACTGTGAACTGTGTCAGCGCAGGGAATCCGTCTCTGTTGAGCAGATGTCAATCCTGCCTCGCTTTTGCTTTGTTGCCTCTACCAAGATGATTTCCCGTTTCTCTCTTCACTGGAGCAGGCAGACACAGCCAACGCACATCAAGTGTCAAGAGACACGCTCTGCTGAGCTCAACGCTTGTGCAGATGCACATGTGCGACGAAGTCAACACACGTGCTTGTGGAGAGAAAGAAAGGGACTCCCAGGCGTGTGGAGCGACGGGGAGAAAGAGCGGGCGCTGAGGAACACAGTTTCAAACAGACTGTCTCCACACAAACAGGCACCTGTCTGCAGGTATCCTAGATCTTGATTCTTGAACTTGAGGAAACACGCGTCTGAGCAAAACTCCCAAACGCTTACAGGAAAGACACAGGCTCTCCCACAAGCACACAAGTGTTTGCCCTCAGCTATAGATCAGGGACAAGCCTGTGAAGAGCAACCAAAGAGCTCGTCCGTCTTTCCCTCAATAGATGGGAGTAGGCGCGCTTGCGGATGTGTGCGTGTGTGTGGCCACGCGTTTGCTTAGGCATCAGTGTGTGAAAAGGTAGGTGCTTTTCTCTAGCTGCGTGTGCGTGCACGTGGTGCTGGGTGCACATCCCTGGGTGCTCGTGGAAAGGTTTCTGCATGGTTTTCGCTGAGGAATCGTGTGTGTGCACATGGACAAAGAGAAGGCGCAGCAACCAGGTTCCAGCGCCGAAGAAGGCAAAAGGCGAGGTTTCCGGCGCTATCTCCTTCTCTCCCCAGAGCTAGTCGCGCAAAGCAAGCCGCTAAGCCGGCGACCGGCAAGAGAGCTACAACGAAGCATGCCGAACGGAGAAAATAGCAGCAGCTCATCTGTTCACACCTTGTTTCTGCCATGTGCTTGAACGCCAAGACGTTCGCGCTTCTGTGAGATGAAAGACGTCCTTCTGCATATGTGGTTGCTCACACCGGTGCACTTGTTAGTGTATCCATTCAGTCCTGGGCTGCGGGGCATTCAGAAGTGGCTCTGTGGAGACGT